>NC_142680.1:11520728-11750728 GCF_964200805.1 Pocillopora damicornis | reverse complement strand
ACTAATCAGTACGTAAGTGTCTTCCTACTTTAATCAATTGTTAATTAGAATGTGACTTGTTTACTTTTCATGAGGATATGGTGCAGTAACTACCGTAATATGCAGTATTGATTCAGTTCTAATCACATCCTCGTAATTAATCCATCTTATGATGTTCATCATGTCCATGAGAGCCAATCAGATGGCATGGATCACCAGTGACTTCAAAATACTATCCCTACTGATATAATAAAAATGACTTTTCTCTACATAATATCACATTATATTTATTATTATCATTTAAGTCCATGATATATTCTTTGGTGCGAGAACATGATTACTTTAATCATAGCAAAAAACCCTAATTTCCTTTCATATTAATGCTATCTGACCAGAATAAAATTGGCTTAAAATATGAGCCTGGCTGTTTTGCTGATTTACATTACTTGTTTACACGATAGTTAATGAGCATCCCGTAGTATGGTGATTTCATTTTAATTTCAAATTAAGGTTGTTGTTTTTTTTAAATTGAATCTTCTTACTTTGATTGAGAACTCTATCAAAGATTCTGCTAACTCTTCAATACAAGAATGATTGAAATTAACTTTTCAGATGATTACTTTTTTTAACAAACAATATTATCTCTTTACTTTTCATGAGGATATGGTGCAGTAACTACCGTAATATGCAGTATTAATCAAGTTCTAATCACATCCTCATAATTAATCCATATAATGATGTTCATCACCTCCATGATAGCCAATGAGATAGCATAGATCACCAGTGATTTCAAAATACTAACATTACTGATATAATAAAAGTGACTTTTCTTCACATTATATCTCATTATATTTATTGTTATTATCGTTTAAGTCCATGATATATTCTTTGGTGCAGGAACGTGACCACTTTAATCATAGCAAAAGAACCTGATTTCCTTTCATACGCCCATGAAAGATCATCATTCTGCTAACTCTTGAGTATGAGAATGAATAAAATTGCCTTTTCAGATGATTACTTTCTTTTAATAATCAATATAATCCCTTTGCTTTTCATGTGGATTTTGTGGATGAAATCAGCTAGTAAGTGACTTCATACTTACTTAGCTGATTTATATTGATTTTTGACATGATATTTAATGAGCATCCTGTAGTGTGGTGATTTATTTTTACTTTCCAATTAAGGTTGTTGTTTTTTTTAAATTGAATCTTTTTACTCTGATTGAGAACTCTATCAAGGATTTTGCTAACTCTTCAATATCAGAGTGAATGAAATTAACTTTTCTAATGATAACTCTTTTTTTAACAAATAATACTATCTCTACTTTTCATGTGGATTTTGTGGATGAAATCAGTTCGTAAGTGACTTCATACTTTACTTAGCTGATTTATATTGATTTTTGACATGATATTTAATGAGCATTCGGTAGTGTGGTGATTTCATTTTACTTTCAAATAAAGGTTGTTTTTTTTAAATTGAATCTTCTTACTCTGATTGAGAACTCTATCAAGGATTTTGCTAACTCTTCAATATCAGAGTGAATGAAATTAACTTTTCAGATGATTACTATTTTTAACAAATAATACTATCTCTTTACTCTTCATTTGGTTTTGGTGAAACGTATAAGATCGTAAGTGTCTTCATACTTTACTTAATTGTTTGAGAGAACTTGGCCTGCTCTTTTTTTATAAGGGTATGGTGAAATAGCTACCATTATATGCAGTATCGATCAAGTCTAAAGACATCCTCATAATTGATCAATCCTTTAAAGTCATCACGCCCATGAGAGCCCACTAAAAAGGACAGATCATCAGTCATTTCAAAACAATACTATTATTAATTAAAGAGAAATGACTCTTCTTCACATTATCTTTATTATTATCATTTGAGTCCTGTACCAAGGATTCTGCTAACTCTTGAGTATGAGAATTAATAAAATTACCTTTTCAGATGATTACTTTCTTTTAATAATCAATATAATCCCTTTATTTTTCATGTGGATTTTGTGGAACAAATCAGCACGTAAGTGATTTCATACTTTACTTAGCTGATTTATATTGACTTTTGACATGATATTAATGAGCATTCGGTAGTGTGGTGATTTCATTTTCCTTTCAAATTGAGGTTGTTTTTTTTAAATTGAATCTTCTTACTCTGATTGAGAACTCTATCAAGGATTTTGCTACCTCTTCAATATCAGAATGAACAAAATTAACTTTTCAGATGATTACTATTTTTAATAAATAATACTATCTCTTTACTATTCATATGGATTTTGTGAAACGTATCAGCTCGTAAGTGTCTTCATACTTTACTTAATTGTTTATGAGAACTTGGCCTGCTCTTTCTAATAAGGATATGGTGAAATAGCCACTGTTATATGCAGTATCGATCAAGTCTAAAGACATCCTCATAATTTATCAATCCTTTAAAGTTATCATGCCCATGAGAGCCCACCAAAAAGGACAGATCATCAGTCATTTCAAAACAATGCTATTATTAATTAAAGAGAAATGACTCTTCTTCACATTATCTTTATTATTATCACTTGAGTCCTGTACCAAGGATTCTGCTAACTCTTGAGTATGAGAATGAATAAAATTACCTTTTCAGATGATTACTTTCTTTTAATAATCAAAATTATCCCTTTATTTTTCATGTGAATTTTGTGGAACAAATCAGCATGTAAGTGACTTCATACTTTACTTAGCTAATTTATATTGACTTTTGACATGATATTTAATGAGCATTGGGTAGTGTGGTGATTTCATTTTACTTTCAAATTAAGGTTGTTGTTTTTTTTAAATTGAATCTTCTTACCTTGATTGAGAACTCTAGCAAGGATTCTGCTAACTCTTCAATATCAGAGTGAATGAAATAAACTTTTCTAATGATTACTTTTTTTAAACAAATAATACTATCTCTTTACTTTTCATCTGGATTTTGTGGAACAAATCAGGTCGTAAGTAACTTCATACTTTACTTAATTGTTTATGAGAACTTAGCCTGCTCTTTTTTATAAGGATATGGTGAAATAGCTACCGTTATATATAGTATCGATCAAGTCTAAAGACATCCTCATAATTTATCAATCCTTTAAAGTCATCATGCCCATAAGAGCCCACCAAAAAGGACAGATCATCAGTCATTTCAAATCAATACTATTATTAATTAAAGAGAAATGACTCTTCTTCACATTATCTTTATTATTATCATTTGAGTCCTGTACCAAGGATTCTGCTAACTCTTGAGTATGAAAATTAATAAAATTACCTTTTCAGATGATTACTTTCTTTAAATAATCAATATAATCCCTTTATTTTTGATGTGGATTTTGTGGAACAAATCAGCACGTAAGTGATTTCATACTTTACTTAGCTGATTTATATTGACTTTTGACATGATATTAATGAGCATTCGGTGGTGTGGTGATTTCATTTTACTTTCAAATTAAGGTTGTTGTTTTTTTTTAATTGAATCTTCTTACTTTGATTGAGAACTCTATCAAGGATTCTGCTAACTCTTCAATATCAGAGTGAATGAAATTAACTTTTCTAATGATTCCTTTTTTTAAACAAATAATACTATCTCTTTACTTTTCATGCGGATTTTGTGGAACGAATCAGGTTGTAAGTAACTTCATACTTTACTAACTCTTTAATATAAGAATGATTGAAATTATCGTTTCAGATGATTACTTTTTCTAAAACAAATAATATTATCTCTACTTTTCATGTGGATGTTGTGGAACAAATCAGCTAGTTAGTATCTTCCTACCTCACTAAATGGTTAATGAGAATGTGATTTGTTCCTTTTCATGAGAATATGGTGCAGTAACTACTATAATATGCAGTATTAATCAAGTTCTAATCACTAATTCTTCAATATAAGAATGAATCACTAACTCTTCAATATAAGAATGAATGAAATTAACTTTTCAGATGACTACTTTCTTTCAACAAATAATACTAATTCTTTACTTTTCATGTGGATTTTGTGAAACGAATCAGGTGGTAAGTATCTTCATAATTTACTTAATGGTTAATGAGAACTTGGCTTGTTCTTTTTGATGAGGACATGGTGAAATAGCCATCGTTATATGCAGTATCGATCAAGTCTAAAGACATCCTCATAATTAATCAATCCTTAAAGGTTATCATGCCCATGAGACTATATACTACTATAATATGCGGTATTAATCAAGTTCTAATCACATCCTCATAATTAATCCATATAATGATGTCTATGTTTGTTTTTTAATTGAATCTTTTTACTTTGATTGAGAACTCTATCAAGGATTTTGCTAACTCTTTAATATCAGAATGAATGAAATTAACTTTTCTAATGATTACTTTTTTTAACAAATAATACTATCTCTACTTTTCATGTGGATTTTGTGGAACAAATCAGGAGGTAAGTGACTTCATATTTTACTTAATAGCTGATTTATATTGATTTTTGACAAGATATTCAATGAGCATTCGGTAGTGTGGTGACTTCATTTTACTTTCAAATTGAGGTTGTTGTTTTTTTTAAATTGAATCTTGTTACTCTGATTGAGAACTCTATCAAGGATTTTGCTAACTCTTCAATATCAGAGTGAATGAAATGACTCTTCTTCACATTATCTTTATTATTATCATTTGAGTCCTGTACCAAGGATTCTGCTAACTCTTGAGTATGAGAATGAATAAAATTACCTTTTCAGATGATTACTTTCTTTTAACAATCAATATAATCCTTTTACTTCTCATGTGGATTTTGTGGAACAAATCAGCATGCTATCTGACCAGAATAAAATTGGCTTAAAATATGAGCCTGGCTGTTTTCCTGATTTACATTACTTGTTTACACGATAGTTAATGAGCATCCCGTAGTATGGTGATTTCATTTTACTTTCAAATTAAGGTTGATGTTTTTTTTAAATTGAATCTTCTGACTTTGATTGAGAACTCTAGCAAGGATTGTACTTACTCTTTACTATAAGAATGATTGAAATTATTGTTTCAGATGATTACTTTTTCTATAACAAATAATATTATCTCTACTTTTCATGGGGATTTTGTGGAACAAATCAGCTAGTTAGTATCTTCCTACCTCACTTAATGGTTAATGAGAATGTGATTTGTTCCTTTTCATGAGAATATCGTGCAGTAACTACTATAATATGTAGTATTAATCAAGTTCTAATCACTAACTCTTCCATATAAGAATGAATCATTAACTCTTCAATATAGGAATGAATGAAATTAACTTTTCAGATGACTACTTTCTTTCAACAAATAATACTAATTCTTTACTTTTCATGTGGATTTTGTGGAACGAATCAGGTGGTAAGTATCTTCATAATTTACTTAATGGTTAATGAGAACTTCGCTTGTTCTTTTTGATGAGGATATGGTGAAATAGCCATCGTTAAATACAGTATCGATCAAGTCTAAAGACATCCTCATAATTGATCAATCCTTTAAAGTTATCATGCCCATGAGAGCCCACCAAAAAGGACAGATCATCAGTCATTTCAAAACAATACTATTATTAATTAAAGAGAAATGACTCTTCTTCACATTATCTTTATTATTATCATTTGAGTCCTGTACCAAGGATTCTGTTAACTCTTGAGTATGAGAATGAATAAAATTACCTTTTCAGCATGTAAGTGACTTCATACTTTACTTAGCCGATTTATATTGACTTTTGACATATTTAATGAGCATTCAGTAGTGTGATTTCATTTTACTTTCAAATTAAGGTTGTTGTTTTTTTTTAATTGAATCTTCTTACTCTGATTGAGAACTCTATCAAGGATTCTGCTCACTCTTCAATATCAGAGTGAATGAAATTAACTTTTCTAATGATTACTTTTTTTAACAAATAATACTATCTCTACTTTTCATGTGGATTTTGTGGAACAAATCAGTAGGTAAGTGACTTCATATTTTACTTAGCTGATTTATATTGATTTTTGACAAGATATTCAATGAGCATTCGGTAGCGTGGTGACTTCATTTTACTTTCAAATTGAGGTTGTTGTTTTTTTTAAATTGAATCTTCTTACTCTGATTGAGAACTCTATCAAGGATTTTGCTAACTCTTCAATATCAGAGTGAATGAAATGATTCTTCTTCACATTATCTTTATTATTTTCATTTGAGTCCTGTACCAAGGATTCTGTTAACTCTTGAGTATGAGAATGAATAAAATTACCTTTTCAGCATGTAAGTGACTTCATACTTTACTTAGCTGATTTATACTGACTTTTGACATATTTAATGAGCATTCAGTAGTGTGGTGATTTCATTTTACTTTCAAATTAAGGTTGTTGTTTTTTTTAAATTGAATCTTCTTACTTTGATTGAGAACTCTATCAAGGATTCTGCTAACTTTTCAATATCAGAGTGAATGAAATTAACTTTTCTAATGATTCCTTTTTTTAAACAAATAATACTATCTCTTTACTTTTCATGTGGATTTTGTGGAACGAATCAGGTTGTAAGTAACTTCATACTTTACTTAATTGTTTATGAGAACTTGGCCTGCTCTTTTTTATAAGGATATGGTGAAATAGCTACCGTTATATGCAGTATCGATCAAGTCTAAAGACATCCTCATAATTTATCAATCCTTTAGTTATCACGCCCATAAGAGCCCACCAAAAAGGACAGATCATCAGTCATTTCAAAACAATACTATTATTAATTAAAGAGAAATGACTCTTCTTCACATTATCTTTATTATTATCATTTGAGTCCTGAACCAAGGATTCTGCTAACTCTTGAGTATGAGAATGAATAAAATTACCTTTTCAGATGATTACTTTCTTTTAATAATCAATATAATCCCTTTATTTTTCATGTGGATTTTGTGGAACAAATCAGCATGTAAGTGACTTCATACTTTACTTAGCTGATTTATATTGATTTTTGACATGATATTTAATGAGCATCCCGTAGCGTGGTGATTTCACTTTACTTTCAAATTAAGGTTGTTGTTTTTTTAAATGGAATATTTTTACATTACATTATATTTATTATCATCATTTAAGTCCTGTATCAAGGATTCTGCTACCTCTTGAGTATGAGAATAAAATTAACTTTTCAGATGATTACCTTCTTTTAACAATTAATATAATCCTTTTACTTTTCATGTGGATTTTGTGGAACTAATCTGTTCATAAGTGTCTTCCTATTTACTCAATTGTTAATTAGAATGTGACTTGTTTACTTTTCATGAGGATATGGTGCAGTAACTACCGTAATATGCAGTATTGATTCAGTTCTAATCACATTCTCATAATTAATCCATCTTATGATGTTCATCATGTCCACGAGAGCCAATCAGATGGCATGGATCACCAGTGATTTGAAAATACCTTACTGATACAATAAAAATGACTTTTCTTTACATAATATCACATTATATCTATTATTCTCATTTAAGTCCATGATATATTCTTTGGTGCAAGAACATGATTACTTTAATCATAGCAAAAGAACCTGATTTCCTTTCATATCAATGCTATCTGACTAGAATAAAATTGGCTTAAAATATGAGCCTGGCTGTTTTGCTGATTTACATTACTTGTTTACACGATAGTTAAATGAGCATCCTGTAGTGTGGTGATTTTATTTTACTTTCAAATTAAGGTTCAGTTGTTTTTTTAATTAAAAATTCTTACTTTGATTGAGAACTCTATAAGGATTCTGCTAACTCTTCAATATAAGAATGAATGAAATTAACTTTTCGGATGATTACTTTTTTTCTACAAATAATACTAACTCTTTACTTTTCATGTGGATTTTGTGGAACAAATCAGATCGTAAGTGTCTTCATACTTTACTTAAATGTTAATGAGAATGTGACTTGTTCCTTTTTATGAGAATATGGTGCAGTAACTATTGCATATGCAGTATTGATCAAGGTCTAATCACATTTCATAATTAATCCATCTTATGATGCTCATCATGTCCATGAGAGCCAATCAGATGGCATGGATCACCAGTGATTTCAAAATACTATCCTTATTGATATAAAATATTACTTTTCTTTACATTATATCACATGCTTATAATTATTATTTAAGTCCATGATATATTCTTGTGCAGGAACGTGACCACTTTAATCATAGCAAACTGATTTCCTTTCATATTAATGCTATCTGATCAGAATAAAATCGGTTTAAAATATGAGCCTGGCTGTTTTACTAATTTACATTACTTGTTGACATGATAGTTATTGAGCATCCTGTAGTGTGGTGATTTCATGTTACTCTCAAATCAAGTTTGTTGTTTTTTTTAAATTGAATCTTCTTACTTTGATTGAGAACTCTAGCAAGGATTCTGCCAACTCTTCAATATAAGAATAAATGAAATTAACTTTTCAGATGATTACTTTCTTTCAACAAATACTAATTCTTTACTTTTCATGTGGATTTTGTGGAACGAATCAGGTAGTAAGTATCTTCATAATTTACTTAATGGTTAATGAGAACTTGGCTTGTTCTTTTTGATGAGGATATGGTGAAATAGCCATTGTTATATGCAGTATCGATCAAGTCTAAAGACATCCTCATAATTAATCAGTCTTTTAAAGTTATCATGCCCATGAGAGCCCACCAAAAAGGACAGATCATCAGTGATTTCAAAATATTACTATTATGCCTGTGCATCTATCACATTCATCATTCTTTAACCTTTGACACCCTAACATCAGTATTGATGATTACTTTTTTTCAACAAATAATACTATTTCTTTAACGAGAACTTGGCTTATTCTTTTTGATGAGGATATGGTGAAATAGCTACTGTTTTATGCAGTATTGATCAAGTCTAAAGACATCCTCATAATTGATTAATCCTTTAAAGTTATCACGCCCATGAGAGCCCACCAAAAAGGACAGATCATCAGTGATTTCAAAATAATACTATTATTAATATAATGAAAATGACTTTTCTTTGCATCATTTTTATTATTATCATTTAAGTCCTCTATATATTTTTTGCTGCAAAAAAGTACAAAAAGGTATAAGAGATAAGAAAAATTACTTTTCCTCACACTATATCATATTACATTTATTATTAATATTTAAGTCCTAAAAATGGCTGAAATCATCTGTACATCTATCACAATCATCATTCTTTAACCTTTGACACCCTAACATCAGTATGCGTATTCTCCATAGCACGCAGGTGAGCATGGAAAATACCAGCCATCTGTTACCATGGTTATAACTCATGAGGTCTTATAGTTTTTTAAATTTGATATAGTGAAAAACTTAAATGAATGGGCAATGTTTTTTGCATGCAATTTGCAATAATGACATGCAGTTCTTCTATTTAGAGTCACTTTAACTTGTAAATCACATAAAGTTCTGATATAAATATAGTTAATGGCGGCTGGTCATCCTGGGGGTCATGGGGGAGGTGCAGCCAAACCTGGGGTGGTGGGTCACAGTACCGAAGGCACAGTTGTACTAATCCTCCCCCAAGTGGGGATGGATGGTCTTGCTATGGACGTAATAGCATGAGACAATCTTGCAACACCAATTATTGTCCTGGTAATAGTGTGTAATCAGTGTTAAAACAATAATCTTTTATCATTTTGATAACTAATTTTGCTGGTTCCAGGTGCTCCATGCATCTTTAAATTAATTACATAGTTTTTTAGAAATCAATGTTTAGTAGTTGCAAGGTTTTTACAATAAGCTGCTATTTAGATTTGGTTAAGTTCTGGTCACGCCTTATCTTTATATGCTTCGTTCAAAAAGTTTAATGAATGAGCATTGTATATGCATGGATTTTGCAATATCAATGTAGGTGTCAATTTTTAGTAGTTGCAAGGTTTCTACCACATGCTGTTATTAAGATTTTGTAAAGTTTCTTTCATGCCCTATTCTTATTTGAAACGGTTAAAATGTTGAATGAATTAGCAATATATATGCATGCAATTTGCAATATTGGTAGGCAGTTCTTCTATTTAGAGTCACTTTAACTTGTCAGTCATTAAAGTTCTGATATTAATATAGTTCATGGTGGCTGGTCATCATGGAGGTCATGGGGGAGGTGCAGCCTAACCTGTGGTGGTGGGTCACAGTACCGAGAGCGCAGTTGTACAAATCCTCCCCCAGGTAGGGGCGGAAGGTGGTGCCGTGGAAGTAGTAGGAGGAGTCAATCTTGCAACACAAATCATTGCCCAGGTGAGAGTGTGCAATCGGTGTCACTTTAACTTGTCAGTCATTAAAGTTCTGATATAAATATAGTTCATGGTGTAATCAGTGTAAAACCAACAATCTTTTATCATTTTAATTATTAATTTGGCTGGTTCCTGGTGCTCCATGCACCTTTAGTTCAGTTTACGTAGTTTGTTAGATATCAATGTTTAGTAGTTGCAAGGTTTTTACCATATGCTGCCATTTAGATTTGTTAAAGTTCTGTTCATGCCTTATCTTTATTTTCTTCGTTCAAAAGGTTTAATGAATCAGCATTATATACACATGCAATTTGCAATATCAATGTGGATATCAATGTTTAGTAGCTGTAAGGGTTCTACCATATGCTGGTATTTAGATTTTGTAAAGTTTCTTTCATTCCTTATTCTTATTGGAAACGGTCAAAATGTTGAATGAATTAGCAATATATATGCAAGCAATTTGCAATATCCACAGGCAGTTCTTCATTTTATAATATAATTAACTTGTTAATCATGTTAACCTCTGATATGATGAGAGTTGATGGTGGCTTGTCATCCTGGGGAGCATTAGAGAGCTGCAATGTAACTTGAGGGGGTGGATTACAAGGGCGAGTTTTAAAGTTTTTAAGTTGTTTCTTAATGGCTTATTCTTGAAACATTGTTAGTCAATGGTGGTTGGAGTGAGTGGAGTCCCTGGAGTATCTGCACTAAAACAGTCAGTGGCATACAAATAAGGTTTAGAGAATGTTCCAATCCAGAACCAGCATATGGCGGGGAACATTGTAATGGGAGCAGAGCACTTGTAAGGGAATGTAACAAAATGTCCAGCTGCCACGAAGGTAACATACAGATGGTAAAATCAGTGTGTCAGAGTTTTAGTTACAAAGGGTAACATTAATTGAAATACAGACATCATGGATGGTCCAAAGTCTAATCATAGTTGAACCCCACATTTTATAAAGGCTAATGCCCCATTCACACCAAAGCTTAAACATGTTTAAAAGTTGTTTTGTTAAACACAGTTTAATTTTTTTTTTCTTCATAGAAACTATTTAACCGAATATTTTTTACTTGAATGTAGCACATTGGAAATGCAAGTTAGCAAGTACTTGAATCCAATGGATAATCAAGTTTTTCAGTTCTCTGTTTATAATTTTCATTCAATGAAAACCAGTTTAACAAAACATGTTTTGCTGGTGTGAATGGGGTATAAGTCCTGTCAAAAGCCGTTGTCGTTTAATCTACACACTAATAAATTGACCTTGTCCAAAATTAGCATTACATCGCAGCTTGAATCACAGGCGGCCCAAGCTCCAGCTCTTAGATGATGATCATGATGATCATCATGATCATCTTGCGCAATAACAGTCATGGCGGAATTATAAGAGTTTGTATAGGGATATTTATGAACGCTTGAAGGAATTAAAAAATACGTCAAATTCTCAATAAAAATACCTTACCTTACTTTCACAGCGTATTACTTGTTACCTGACCCCTTATTTTGATGAAAAGAACCCCTTTTAGCGAGTTGTCCATTTCGAGGTTTCCCACGTACGTAAGAAAAGCCCACGTCTGAACACTCCCATTTCCGAACGTCCGATCCGAGAAGCGAAAAATTCCAGCGCAAAATGACCGGGTGGCCACAAATCCAACGCAGAATCCAAGCACATATACTTTGGTTTCATTTCAACTCACTACAAACTCAATCTTTCCCGTGCAACCGACGCTAAACCGCAGTTTGCCTCAGAAATGTCCAGTTTAGAGGTTTCTGCCAGCCTTCGTACACATCAATGAAGGGGTAAGTTTCTAAAGAAACTGTGGTGCTGCGTCGGTGGGAGAGTATAGAAGGTAATTTAGTGTTAACAACTGGGTTGAAAACGTAAATTAGCCACCGTAAAGAGTAAAAAAGCTGACGTTTCGAGCGTTAGCCCTTCGTCAGAGCGATTAGAGGAATTGTGGGTTGTGTATGGATTTATATGTAGAAAGTGGAGCTACGCCATTGGTGGGAATATGATGACGAAAAAACAGGAATAAATTAGTTGAATGAAAAGCGCTCGTTGATTCCGTGGGGATTAAGGGTGCCGATTTGAAATATAAATTTTTGTTCTAGTGTTTTACGGCTTTCCGAACTGCCTAGATGTAAGGAAAGGCCGCAAACTGCCATATGCTGTTTAGAATGATAAGGAAGATTAAAGTGTCTAGCGACTGGCTTGGATGCGTCCTTGTCATTTATTTCCACATCGCGAAGGTGTTCTCGGAATCGGTCACCCAGTCGTCTTCCTGTCTCGCCGATGTATAACTTATTGCAATAAGTGCAAGTTATGCAGTAAATAACATTGGCGGAGGTACACGTAAAGTGATCAATGATCTTAATAGATCTTTTGGGTCCCGATATTTTCTGTACGTTGTGAATGAAAGGACAAGTTTTGCATCGTGAGCGAGCGCATTTAAAAGTTCCAGATTGGTCATTGGTTTCAAACCAATGACCAATCTGGAACTTTTAAATGCGCTCGCTCACGATGCAAAACTTGTCCTTTCATTCACAACGTACAGAAAATATCGGGACCCAAAAGATCTATTAAGATCATTGATCACTTTACGTGTACCTCCGCCAATGTTATTTACTGCATAACTTGCACTTATTGCAATAAGTTATACATCGGCGAGACAGGAAGACGACTGGGTGACCGATTCCGAGAACACCTTCGCGATGTGGAAATAAATGACAAGGACGCATCCAAGCCAGTCGCTAGACACTTTAATCTTCCTTATCATTCTAAACAGCATATGGCAGTTTGCGGCCTTTCCTTACATCTAGGCAGTTCGGAAAGCCGTAAAACACTAGAACAAAAATTTATATTTCAAATCGGCACCCTTAATCCCCACGGAATCAACGAGCGCTTTTCATTCAACTAATTTATTCCTGTTTTTTCGTCATCATATTCCCACCAATGGCGTAGCTCCACTTTCTACATATAAATCCATACACAACCCACAATTCCTCTAATCGCTCTGACGAAGGGCTAACGCTCGAAACGTCAGCTTTTTTACTCTTTACGGTGGCTAATTTACGTTTTCAACCCAGTTGTTAACACTAAATTACCTTTCGTACACATCAACCTTGACACACGACCGTTGAAAACCAGCTTGGTAGCCCTGCCTCCTTTTCAAATTGAATATCGCTAGGGACCAGCACCATGGGTGCCAAGTTACGGTGTGGTCCCCGGCGAGGCCCAGTTTAAAAAGGAGGCAGAGTTACCAAGCAAGGCCATTTTTCGCTGGGATTTTTCAGATTTTTCGTTTCTCGGATCGGGCGTTCGGAAATGGAGTGTTCAGACTTGGGCTTTTCTTATGTACGCGGAAAACCTCGAAATGGACAACTCGCTAAAATGGGTTCTTTTCATCGAAGTAAGCGGTCAGATAACAAGTGATACGCTGTGGAAGTAAGGTGAGGTATTTTTACTGAGAATTCGACGTACTTTTTAATTCCATAGAGCGGTCGTAAATATTCCCATACAAACTCTTATAATTCCGCCACGACTGTTATTGCGTAAGATGATCATCTCACAGCTGGACTTTGGGCCGCCTGTGCTTGAATAAAGTTGTTTTCATTAGTATTATCATTATCATTTTCTCACTTGTTATTATCATCAGGATCATCATCGTTATCATTATTATTATCCAGCAGGCGGTGTGCACACTCCGATTGCGTTGCATTGGGGTAGCTTTATTTTCAATATGGCGGTGAAAGCGGCAGAAATCGGCAGATTTTAACCTAACATTCCGTAAAAGTTACGCCGCTCCTTTTTTCCTTTCACCATAGGTAAATATAACCTGGTTTATTCTGAATGTGTAAAAGTATTTTTTGTACGTATTTGTCGCGTATTCTATGGTTCTCAAGGACATTAACGCAATCACTGTTTTTTAGTATGTAATTTGAGACCAGTTTTCGAAAAGGTCAAATTTGATGTACGTCGTAGTTTGGAGCCTTTCAAAGATTTGGATGGCCGCTTTGATCCTTCTTCAACAGCTCTGACTAAACACTCTCAAACGCTCTCCAACGGTACACGTGTTTCGCGCATTTTAAGTGCTAGTGTTTGAGACCGATTATGACCAAAAGAAGGCCTATTGTTGCGTTACACAGCGTTACTATTGTATACTCAATTGTGTAGTAAATCTACTCTCCTAAATAGAAGCAAATTAACTAATCGTGAGTGTTGTATGGTAAATCTACTATCTTGATCACTGAATTTTTTTGTGAATCCCACATGTACACCTTTAAGTGTATGACATGAAATAATTCGTATAAGAAGGTAGCTGTCTCTTTGTATTGAGTTTGCATGTCAAGGGTTGATTCCCTATTAAATAACACAGGAATTTGATATTATTCACACAGCCATTGGCTGTGAGTGTAACTGCTGCCAAATGAATAGATTCTTGGCCAAGGCTGCAGTTTCGATTCTTTCTGAATCTCTTCAGTTGCCTCCTAACAACAAGTTTGTCACGGAGGAATAACAGGAGTTGCGCAGGCCTGCCAACGCTTTTTAATTTTCAAAAGAATGGCAACAGCAGTGAATCCCCATTACATTCAATGTCTATTTGCGCTATCTTGCTGCCACCAGAGATGTTCACTCAACCGCGACAGGATGTAAACGACTCACTTTTCATTTTACGACTATCATGCAACACAATCAGAGTGTGTACACCGCCTGATTATTATCATACAATCCCTATTACTATTATTGCAAATGTTTATGTTACTTTAGTATCATCATTTATATTGTTATTATCCTCATTACAGTGTTCTCTGTTGTCATCCGTAAGCATTTAGCGCTAAATTTCTTGTCAATCACTACTGAAATATTTAGTTTCGTGATAGAATGGTATGGGATGTCTGATATGAGCAGTATCAATTATTTTCTTTTTTTAAACTGGTCCTGAAAGATACTATTTAATTTGATTTGATTTAATTTGAGGCTGATGATTATGTTTCTAACTCTCTTAGAATTGGTATTAACATATGAATTGGTATTAACTAAGTACCTATTTGGGGCAATCATCAACAAAATAATTAAAATTTGTAGAATCGTGAAGAGGGCTTCTCAAGATGTACTTATACTTTTGTATTATTATTATTTCTTTCATCAGTATTTCCACTGCGCTTTAAAACGAAGAGCAACCCATCAGTTGGTACAATGGAAATCCATACAAACAGCAGCTGGAAAAAGCTTTGCACCAGTACGTGGAATAAAGTTGAAGTAGATTTGACATGCATGGCAATGGGATACTCTAACAGCAGTGATTATGGTAGATGGTATGAAGACAGTGGCAATGTATCAGAGACATCTACTAATTTCAACTGCACCACCATTTTGACTAAATGTGAAGGAAGCTTCTCAAACAAACTGCAATTCTGCAAAGGTATTAATCAATTATGCATTTTGGAATCTGTTGTCAGATCTATTTCAGTCTGTACATCCTATTCTAGGTACCCTTATAGACTTGATCATAATTCCATTGGTAGACCTCGCCAAAACATCCTTCTTGCTTTGGTAATTGATTATTTTCTCGAAGACTGCCCTCTAAAAAAATATGATATATATTGACAATTAGGTTTTTTTTCGAGGAATAATTTAAATTGTTAAAGTTGTAAAGAGGCCCAAAAATGATACCTGAAAAGCTGCCCATCAAAGAACCCGTACAGCTAAATTGGATTTCTAAACCTGTATGAACACCTTGCACTTTTAAATTTCTTCCTAATCCTGCTGTCTCCTTCTCTTATCGATATTTCTTCCTTTTATAAATTCACTGTTAACTTACCTTTACTGATTGCTCAATATGTTGTGACTTTATAAGTTCCCGTTCGCTTGAATGGTGCAAATGTAGAGTATGGTGGTAGAGTGGAAGTATTTTACAAAGGGAAATGGGGAAAAATTTGTACCAATGGATGGGATTTCAATGATGCCCAAGTTATTTGCCGTCAACTCGGCTTTGAAGAGGCTCTTGCTGAATTTGTTGGCTCAAACGTAGAGGATGGAAACATTACTTCTGTAATGGTGGATGTTTCCTGCAATGGAGAGGAGGTAGAACTTGCATCTTGTGCACGCACTGATGGAAAGTTAAATGTCCCCAGTCAATGTCGAGGAGATGGCAAAGGTTCTCAAGCACTGTGTCAACCAAGTAAGTAAGATATTAATAACGTCAAGGTGGAAATTCCTAAAGGTGACTGGTCCTTGTGAATAGTCACGTGTTTAAAGTTAAACATCAAAGATCAAGATATTATTAGTTTTGAAACAAACTAATGCCAAAATACTGAGACAGAATGAACTAATAATTGTGCTACTTGAAAACATTTCTTTCAGAGAACAAAGAAGTATTGGGAAAAGAGAATCTTTACTTTGATATTGGCAGCAATGAAATCCTTCACTGCTCAATACGTAACAAAACCAGTTTTGCGAGATGGGTCATTAATGGTCAAAAGGTGCAAGGGATGAATTCTTCTTCTAAGAGGGTCAAGACCCCAAAAGATGGTAAACTGGTCATAGAAAATGTACAGTTGTCTGATGGAGGAACATATGAATGCCTCAGACTGGAAAATGTTCAATATTACACGGTTTACATTAATGGTAGGAAAATCCTTTTCAACACATTTAGAAGACCTTAATTGCCTCATTGTAGAGTAAGTTAACATAACAGTAAATGTGCCCAGCACTCACAATATAGACACACAATAGGGACTAGTTAGCTTTTCTTCATTGCGGCTTCAGTAAGTGGTTATTTTCTTTATTTATTTCAACAGCAAGATTCACTGAGAACACTAGAGACCAGCAGAGCCTCACTGCTTACACATCTGGTACTATAAACTGTAGTGCTGAAGGAACACCACGTCCACAGATAACTTGGAGCAAACAAGGAGAAAAGTTAGTACTTGATGGGAGAAGATTGACTCAAATTCTCAGTGGCAGTCTACAGATTGATCCTGTTCACCCTGAAGACGGTGGCACATACAGATGTACCATGACACAAAATAAAGGATCAAAAAGGGTCACAATCAGACCTAAAAACATATTTGTGTCTGTTATAGGTGAGTGAGTTATTGGAAAAATCTGAAACTGGTTCAGTCATTATACCATCACGTAATAATAGTAAAAATAGTGATAAAAACTTTATTTTAGTGTCAAACCATGAAGCCTGAGGAATCCATGCTAATAAGGGAACACAGACTAATACAAAATACAAAAATTAAAGGACTAAAATATCTACTCTAAAATATGAATAGTACAAAATGCAGTCTAAAAATATATTAAAGATGAAGCTAAACATTATAGGTAACTATCAATGGCTGATCCTAAGAATTTAGTCATTAAGTAGTTCAGCTGCATGTAGATAATGCTGGTAAGGTGGGTTTCTGATTTCATTTATTGAGGTTAAAACAATCTTTGTTACTTTTTTCTGAAGGGCTTTTAATTTTTTTCTTATAGGCATTTCTGCAAGGTCACCTTATATGTTCCAATGATTTGTTGTTTTTAGCCGTTCGAAAAGGACTTTCATCTGGTTATTCAAATTAGTCAGATGAAAATGCTTTGTCTAATTTATAGACTGATGTTAGTAGCCCAAAAAGGAAATTGCCCTTTAGGATATTCGTATTATGTGTGTATAACTAAAGCCACTGTGTTTTAACTTTTTTACTTGTTTATTCAAAGTTCTACCAGAGGTGAGAATTTCAGGAGCAAACAATCTAATCAGAGAAGGAGACACTGTGACTTTGACTTGTAAAATCATTCAAGGTCAGCCTCAGCCACAGATAACTTGGCTTAAGAATAACTTATCTGAAGGACACAACATGTCTCTCTCCTTTCATAAGATAACAGAGAAAGACACAGGTCTGTATACCTGTGAAGCGAAAAATCCAGGAGGAATTTCTGCTGAAAATATCTATATTTCTGTTAAAGGTAAGTTGTTAAGTCTAAAACTGGATTTTAAATCATTCAGTTGTGTCAGCTGCGGTGGGATAGACTCTGGACTAATTGCTGTGGGTTAAGGCACCGGCCAGGATCATTGTGCCATCTTCTTGAGTGAGGAAATACCTCCATCTAGTTAGACAGTTTTCTTCTTGAAATCTCTTCCTTCTTTTAACATTTACTTTAAATTTTGAACTGCAAATCGATATCATACGTATGTACTGCTGGTTAGTCAAGCAAGATCATTTCTGTCGTATCCTCTTGGATGACAGGCCTCGCCTGCATGGTGCCTGACTCTCCACACAGACAGTGGAGCTATGCTATTGGTGGGAATGTGGTGACGAGAAAACACGAATAAATTAGTTGAGCGCTTTTCATTCGACTAATTTATTCTTGTTTCTCATCACTATATTCCCACCAATAGCGTAGCTCTTATTTTCTCTGAGGATGACAGTCTTCACTCTCATGATGCCTGAATCTCCACCGGGAATTTTAATGAACTTTTAGGAAAACCCTTACTAGTTGTTATGGGTTTGTAATTAATTTTCCGAGCTTGATCCATAAGCGAAGAGTCACGAGTTATTTACGATCATTGACAAGTTCAATAGGAAATATTTTTCTCTCACTTTAACATGTAGTTGAATCATTCTTCAGTAAACTGAGAAGTGTGGTGCTTGCTTCCAACTTTTCGTTTCTTAGCTCATATATAGTACACGGCTGCTATTTGTTAGTCATTGGCTGGAACAATGAGTTGGAACCAAAACAAAATGTCTGCCATGACAATATTTTCTCTGTATCTGTTAATATTATCTCATCGTGACTTTTATTTTAAATTTTTCTTTGTAGTTCCACCACATCTAAATTCTGAACTCAAGAATCTTTCAGTCCCACTGAACTCCACATTAGAAACAGATTGTTTTAAAAGGGGTGATCTTCCAGTATATGTCAACTGGACCAAGGATGGAAAAGCTCTTCCTAGCAACAATACATTAGTTATTAAGCGCGTGACCTTTGACGATGGAGGTTTCTATGAATGTGCTGCTGAAAATCAGGTTGGAAAAGTTAACATCTCCTTCTGGATCGATGTTACTGGTAAATCAAAATCATTTTATGAAGATTTACAAACGGTGCTTGGTTAGTTCACGTTGTAGAGTGTTGTACTGCCGTGCAATAGTTCAAGCCCTTGACTGGACCAACGTAAGGTCTTAAATAGACGAGGAGAATGTGCTGCCTTTCCTATGGCTTGAGCAAATGGATAGGCATTCTAGTTTCTTGGACAAGGAGAATAAACTTTAAGCCCCATTCCCTGCGTCCTGCATCTTCTAGGAGGCCTTGGGTTCGACTTGGAGTTCTTTTTCCATTAATGCCTGTGTCACTCACTGAAGAACACCATCTTTAAAAAAAAACAAAAAAAAAAACATAAAAATTGCCTGAAGCTTGAGAAACCGCAGATAACCTTTTCGGGCATCTATGTGTCGAGTCTTATGACTAACGATGTGTATTTTACCATTAGCAAGCATTTTTTCCCAAAACCTGCCTCCGAGGCTACCGAGATAGGCTGGTGACAAAAAGTCCAATCTTATTATTTGTCGTCTAAATCTTAATTTTTTTCTAATTTCACATTCATCGAGCCTATCTCACTTAACTTTATCCTACTCTATTCTCTGCATGCCGCTCATGCCTAAGGTAATCTTGACACTATCTGCGCGTTAAGGACTCTAAATCCTAATGACGGAAGATTGGAGTTGCTCACGGTCCACTTTCTGATCCTCAATAGATTCTTCATTATTTTGGGGAACTTTGTATTGTAACAACTGCAATAGATAATTCCCCTATTGATATTTCTCGTTATTCTCAAAACTCTTGTCTGCTTGATATGGTGTTGATGCTGTTAGAAGAAATTCTACCTTGAAGCGACTTCAAAGTGACGCAGCAACCCGTTTACATAATGGATCGGAAATTCAACGAATTTATTCTGGCAGCAATTCAACCCGCAAAGGCGATCCGACCGATAGGTTAAATCCAATAAACATTACAATTAAGATTTATCAAAGATTACCTAAACTGTCTCAATTTCTCTCAACTTGAAAGAGGTTAGTCAATAAAACACGAAAACAAAGTGTTTCCACGCATGTTTAAACAAAACTATTGGCTTTGTATTTTAGAGATTTTCAACTAGAAGACTCCCAAATTTGCTCTTCATACTGCCAGATTACTTGTGGTTATTTGATTGTATCTTGAGAACCTTTGTTGAACATCAGTGGTGCTCTTTTTATTTTCAGTGTGTCCTCAGATCAAACTGTCTCCGGTAAACCAATCTGTTATTGATGGAGACCCAGTAAACTTTACTTGCCGTGCCACAGGTGTTCCAACACCAAAACTGACCTGGACATTTAATGGCGGTAGACTTCCATTGGGGATCAATGAAAACAATTTTAAGGGAGACTCATTCCAGGAATCATTCCTAAAAATACAGAGAGCAACAAAGAAAATGGAAGGAACATACAAGTGTACAGCAAAAAACAAAGCAAATGGAACAAGTTATTCCACAATACTTCAAGTATTTGGTAGGTTCAATAATTATAATGATTACAATGATAATAATAGTAATACTGACAGGGATGGTGTTGATTGTAATGATAGTAATAGTAATCTTAATTTTAATAGCAATAAGGGTAATGATGGCGATGGATCCGTTGCAACAATGATAATTAAAGATACCTTCCAAATATAAGGTGAAAATGGTGGCTGATGGCTAGAGGTTGCCCAAGAAGAACTGATAGCTTGTTAAGAATGAGATGGAGTCTCGATACCCCTGGAATTTCTCCAAGACAATGGAGTCAAAGAGTGCAAATACAAGCTGAGTGAAAAATATCGTAATGAATTGTGGGAAAGATAGTTGTTGCACATGCACCATTTACCAGTTGTTTAAGATGACTCTTCCATATAATCACTTTGTGACATTTTGTTATGGTCATTCTGATCATTTTGATCCAAAAGCTTTTGATCACTGAGATGATCTGTAGCTTTGTATAGGGCAATATGTCTTTATAATAGAAAACAAAGGGCCGGGTCTCAGTTTATTTAGAAACATCTTTGAATGGGATCTGAGACCCTTTGGCAAATCTTCAGAAACATTTTGGACAAGTATTTGAAACCTTCTTTAAAACGTCTTTGAAACCAAGTTCCACTAAAATTGGCACGTTATACCCCGTATGTACCATTTGGAGGGTTGATTTCGGATCACTTAGTTTCTCTGATAATTACCTTACTGAGATATTGTGAGTGAATTTTTTTTAATGAAAACCAAGTTATTTATACATTATCTCTTTCTCAACACAGAAAAACCCACTGCCAAAGTAACTCCAAAACCATATCCAACGCTCACCCAAGGTGATAAGCTTTGGTTAACTTGCAACGTCAACAAAGCAACGGTAAATATCACTTGGAAAAAAGATGGAGTCTCAGTAAAAGAACAAGCTGTCATTGAAACGCAATTAGATGAGACAACAAGTTATCTGATTATTGCAAAAGTTGTGGAGGAGGACAGTGGTGAATATTCCTGTGAAGCCCGTAACAGAGTAGGAAATGTGGCGCGCTCTATTGTGATGATTAAAGTCAACGGTAAGTTGGCAGTATTGTAGTGTAGAAACAATCTAAAATTTAACAGCAGTAAATCGTTCGACTCGACGGAACCTGAAAATTTTAAGCATGCTATTTGCTGTTTTCTGTTTATTTGTTTTTTTGTCTTTCTTTGCTTTTATTGTTGTTTTGTGTGTGTGTGTGAATGCGTGTATGGATGTCGGGTGGAAGCCTGTAATTAAAATATGGGTCCCCTGGCCTGTTAGATACAGTAGAACCTACCTTTAGATACCCAAATAATTATCATAATTATTGCTTGTTTCCTATTTGGCAAAGGGAATTGCTCTACATCTATTCAACAAAAAACAGATAATTTCTCAATTAAAGACAAGATTCTAGCCAGGTCGTCTCCATATAGTTTTGATTTACCTTTCTTTGAATCTCAGCCATAAAATAGTAGCCATTTCTAATGAGCCAGCTAGGCTCTAGCGAAAAAGTATCCGGAGGAGCTGGCTAATATTGTGTAACAACCTTTCCCTTATCAGTCCATTTACTACCTTTATCATTTGGCTAAGAAGCATGTGTTTAACTTACACCAACAGCTGTGAGTCCATTTCTGGTGTGGTATTATATTTTTGGATCAATGGCTGCTGTCATCGTTATTTTGCTCATGGGCTGCTATTTTTGGAAACGTCGAAGGACAGGTAAACCTCGCTCTTCATATCTTGTTTTGGGTAGTTTTTCCAGAGAATTGTCATGTGAGAAGCAAAACATGGGACCAGTTTATGTTTACTTTTACCTCACCTCGTATTTCAATTGTTCTCCTCAAGTTCGCTATTAGTTAAGTATTAATATCATCTCGGTTTGCTGGAAAATGAAGACCTTTGAGGCACTATAGGCATGCTTCTACTGTTTGTTGTCTTGCGATTTTATCTGATTTATAATCTTCCATTAACCACTGACCAAAGTGCATATTATTTTTATTTAAGTATTAAAATTAAGGCAGAACTTTTTTCCCTTCTTTATTTCTGTCTTTGATTTGCCAATTGGACCAACAGCGGCTGCTACCGCTCTGTAAGTCAATAAGTTTGCCTTTTATTTACCAAACTGAAATGTTTTTTGAAAAAAATTGAAGTTGGGGTTTAAATCTTACTGTCATGTCAACCATTTCATTTGGAAAGTTAACTAGAATGATAGTCTATGTGAACGAGTTGTTCTACAATTGTAGTTTTTCTGCACAAAAAAATGTGGTTTTTTCATCTCTAGAGTGATAATCTTTCCATAAATTGAAGAAATCAGTCAAATAATTAAGAAACTCAAAACGTTTCCGTAACTTCTTTCCCTTGATCACGTATACTTTGATTTATCAATAGAAATTGCATGATTTTCATAATATTTAGTCCTGATCAAGGGGAGTCAGTTGAGATGGAGCTGTTGAATGTAGAAGTTGATGAATGGGAGATTGAAGTGAACCGTGTCCTGCTTCAAGATGTCATTGGGCGAGGGGCATTTGGAGCAGTGTGGAGAGCTCTTCTTAGTTCTCCAAATGGGAGACCTGGAAATCGTACAGTTGCTGCTAAATGCTTTACACGTAAGATCCATTCAACTATCTCTCCTCAAAGCACATGGGTGGGTACTTAGCGTTTCTTGCCAAGGGTACTTTGCACTTTCTAGTGATCATTTATCTCAGGTCGACCAAAGCGCTCTAAGAGATTCGTGCAAAGTTATTTTTTATAACAAAAGCAACAATTAAACAATAGAGGCATCAATAGCAATAAAAAATTTGAAGATGGCAGGCATGTGCCACAATCGTGAGGCAAAGAAAATACGAATTCCTCGAAAGGATTCGCTCGCCGACCGGTTCCATTTTTGCAGTTGTGAGCTCCAACAACTGGGTTTCAAAGACCTCCTAAGATGTGAGGTCTAAATCCTCATCCGAAATTTCGCTTCTTAAGCACGAGAAAATTCGTCAATAAGGATTTTTTCCCCGGTTATAAAGTATTTCCTTTTTATTGTAGCCACCGCAGGGGAGGAAGGAAGAAAATGTTTGATGAGAGAGATCGAGCTGGGAAAAATTCTCGGTGACAGCAATCAGCCAAACATAGTGAAGTTCATTGGCTGCGTCACTAGACAAGGTACATGCTAAGTTTAAGGCGTCATTCTCATTATATGCAATAATATTTCAACTGAGTATGAGATTGTTAGCTTGTTTGTTTGTTTGTTTGTTTTTACTGATTCGTTCCTTCTTTTCGTTATTTTAAGTTCATCCGATCCTTATCATGGAACATTTGCCATGTGGTGACCTGCTTGGTTACATGAGAAATTGCCGAGGAATTAATGATCGGTATTATCTTGGAGAAGGAAGGCCTCAAGTTTTGAACAACTATGACCTTGTGCTATTTGCCAAACAAATCGCCGCCGGTATGGTATTCCTTGGATCAAGGGGGGTAAGTAACTAAAATGCTTCTACATTCAATTTTACCGCAGAAATATCTGTAAGGGATAGTTACACCTTTTGAGTTGCTTGAATATAGATATATCTAAATTATACGAATCTTTTCGGAAGCAGGTTTCATATTCTCAATATTTCTCAAGAGTTCCTTTGGTATTGTCAGTGGGTCATTCTGGTATATGTTTGGTCTGTAATGAACACCCTAGGAACAATAGTTCTTACAACCCATGCAAACGTCTGTATAATTTTCCCTCTGGTCATGGTAGATCCCACAAAAGATATGCATTTGTTAGCCAGTTTACATTTAGGATCTTTGTCTTTCGGTAGATAATCCATCGTGACCTGGCAGCTCGAAACGTCCTCCTTGATAACAACTATGTGTGCAAAGTGACCGACTTTGGCATGGCATATCAAAGCTTCAAATACGGTCATGGAAATGCCAAAAAGGTAGAAGATCGTCTTTGCTTTAATTTTTTTGCGGTGGCACTTGTAAACAGATTCCTAAGGTTAGCTCTGATTCTGCCTAAAATTCACCTTAACTGCCAACTGAGGATAGCTCCACATTCTGCCATGCCACAGAATACCATTGAGTTAGTTGACTTTATCATTTAAATTTATGACATTTGCTAAATTTTGACACTCCATAAAAGTCTCGGAAGAGGTACACCAGCCACCTTACGTTTACGTGCATGTCCTTTGTTAACTCGCGAGTATTAAAACACTTATTTTTAAACAAACTGTCGTTGCAGGGCTGTTTGCCAATCAAATGGACTGCACCAGAGATTTTGTTGGGAAATTTCGCTGGACTTTCCACCTTGAGTGACGTGTATGTATATTTTTGCACTGAGCTGGCCCTCTCTTTAGTTTTTGTCTTTACGTGCTCACTTAAAGAGAATATCTCGGCAACACTTTTTCGAAATTTTTTCAGGTGGTCTTACGGAATCGTCCTGTATGAGATAGTTACCATTGGTAAGTCAAACTATGTTCAACAAAAAATATTTATACTTCCCGTCCGTCTATGTCTGGAAATGTTGTAGGTATCATTTTTGGAACTCGTTAGTAATGTCAATGCCTTTAGGACCCAATTGGCAGACGTTAGTTTGATGAGCTGTGGCAGAAAAACTTGTTGTGCCAAAGTTTACGTCAATGATGAATTTTTCTCAGCTTGTCGAAGTTTCATTCTCTGTAACTGAGAACCGTTGTTTCAGGACTTTCCTTGCCCTGGCTATCACCCAAGACGAGTGGCATTCTGTGTTCGACTTTAAATGACGAGAAACCTTTCAAATTACTTGGCAGAAAAGTGGTAATCAATTACATAAAACATCAGGCTAGGAAACATCAAGTTTCGAATGCTGCTGTCAAGCACTAGAAGTGGATCTCTCTGATTTAAATCTCAACATTTTTAAACGAAATATTCGGGTGTATCACGGTCACAATTTGTTTATTTCTTCGCAGGAGGAATTCCATATGAGGGATGGTCAGAAGGGAATGTGGTTGCACGAGTCACACATGGATACAAACTTCCAAAGCCCGATCATGTTGATGATAAACTGTGAGTCTTGACTTTCAAGTTGCCATGTTCCATTTTAAATCGCCCAATCCCCCTAACCCCAAAGAAAAACACATTCTCTCGTGTAATCTGATTTCTTCTTTCGTTACTGAGCTCTGCTAAATGAAACAAATTTAACAGTGGTCACCAGTTTGTTCAGTTAAAAGTTGTCTTTTCACTCAAGAATTTTGAAAAGATGAATTTGCAGCTATTACAGCTAGACATTTCTCATCATTTTAGCTATTATTTGCCCAGGGCTCTCTTAAGATTTCTGTAATGGTTGATTTTTATCACATATTACATAAACCACAGTCCAGTATTGACCATCATTCCTTTGTTCCAGGTATGCTATAATGAAAAGGTGCTGGAATTTTGACCCCGACTTTCGTCCTCCCTTTGAAAACCTTCGAAGAAGAATGGATACCTACCTTCGTGAAGAGGTTTGTAGCACGATTTGAACAAGTCCTTGACGTTCTAATAGGCCTCTTAGATTATTTATTCCTCCAAAATTACTTCATAGACCACTACTCTTTCAAAGTTGGTTTCAGCAGATTAATGGAAGTGATTTAGGATTGTATTGGTTTCTTCTAACTACGGCTGCGGCCGCCTGCGGGAATTTCAGTGCCTTGAGATTTCATTTTGACGGCTCCTGCCTGTAGTTACGTTTCTTACTATTTGCCCCAGCTTATCGATGTTTTTTAAGCTTTAAAACATTTAAACATAAAACGCGCTAAGATGTCCCATGCCTACGAACCCATCTATCACCATTCCTTCCGCCCTTCCCGCTGCTTAGCTTCCCAACTGCCTGAGCATCTACATTCATAATAAAGGTTGATGGGAGAGTATAACAGGGTAATTTGGTATTTTCAACTGTGTTGATAACGTAAATTGGCTACCTTTAAGATTTTAAAAGCTGACGTTTCGAGCGTTAGCCTTTCGTCAGCGCAAATAGCAAAGTTCTAACGCTCGAAACGTCAGCTTTTAGACTCTTTACGGTGGCCAATACGTCACGTTATCAACTCAGTTGAAAATACCAAATTACTCATCTACATTCATAACTTCCTACCTACCAACCAACCTGCCTAAGAAAACGCATTACTCTGTGCCTTTAAAGCGAGGATCATTTCTGTGCTTTGAAGTAGTCATTAAAATTTTCTTCTTGACTTGAAGTTAGAGAACATTGTGACGATCATGAAAATCCTCTTTTATTGCTTTCCCCTTTAGACATATCTGCACCTACTCGACATGGGATCTTATGACACGACCAAATACTCCAAGGTTGAAGATCTAGGAGGTGAAGATGCCGAACCAAGTGCACGACCTCTAGGGAACGCCGCGGCAAAGAGATTAGGAAAGTGGGCCAGCGACCGTCGTTAGACAGTGTCATTTTGAATATTGCTTAGGAACCAAGCACTCTGTAGTGCATAAAGTATTAGAAGAAAATATTTACTGGTGATAACGGTGATAATTTAAGGGCCTTATTGTGTTATAATAAATCAAAGCTGTTTCCTCGATGAGGCACCTTTAAGTCAGTTTTTTCTTAAGTCGCAATTGATAAATAACTCGATTTAGCTGGTAAAGTCCGGATATTTAAAAAAGGAGGTTATTGGTGAAACAAGACGACTAGTTGTTAGCAATCATGTTATTGAAGTGTCCCCTGCTGGTGATATAGTCCTGGTAAGATATTTAGTAGTTTAGTGTTGATTTAGTCATGGATCTTTCAGTAGCGTGTCCTTTATCGACGAGACTGGTGACATGTCTTGTAATATGGTGTTACATGGGTCGTAAATTGCTTAAATTTTGTGTCATTGGTATCAGAAAACAAAAAAAGTGCATCGCTATCGGTATGTTTACTCTAACCTTCTTGCTGTTATTGTTAAATGCTTTTTCGTAAACGGAGAAAACCGTCTCAATAGAGTGATTCTAAAATCAAATTAATCAAGTTATTATTCCAATATTTTCGACTTGTACAAGAAACAGAGAGCGCTATTCAGAGGGGTTGTGGCTGATAGACAGACCTTTGCTATGATGAAATGAACCGCTTACTTCAAAGTGGAAATGTCGCTAGAGCAAGGATGAGCGTTTATTTCTGTACATTATCGGAACACACTAAGCTGTATTTAAAATTTTGTAAAACACTCTATTTGATATCTGCAATAAAAAAGTAGAGGCGTACCTTATGGCGTTATTCACAATGTCATATCACTATTTAAGCCGCTCTAGATATACACAGAGAAAGAAAAACACCTAATCTTGTATCTCATACACAACGCAATTTTCTTTTAAAGGACATATTTGAACAGTTCGTTCGTAGTTTTTTTCTAATTAGCTCCGAGTTCATTTTACGGGTTTGTTGATGTTTATTGCCTCGTGCAGCTCACGCTTGGACGTAATACCCATATTTAATATGGAAGATAATTTAGTGTTAACAACTGGGTTGAAAACGTAAATTAGCCACCCAGTTGTTAACACTAAATTACCTGCTATACTCTCCCACCGACGCAGCATCACAGTTTCTTTAGAAACTTACCCCTTTATTTAATATGGAAGACTTCGAGAGGTAATCGATACCAGCGTCGCAGTGTGTATCATAGACATCGTTCGGAGGTTGGTATCCCGATTTCCCTCCACCCGTCCCTTCACGCTGTTCTTGACAAGAAAAAGGGTAATCAGTAAATTATTCCCATGTAGGTCCGGTGTCCTAGCGGATTTGGACCCCCTAGATTTGGACCCCCCCCCCCCTCCCGTCCAAATCTGCTAACAGATTTGGACCCCCAACAAAACCGAGTGAAAACATCATCCTTAACACTCAAGTAGAAATAGATAATACTTTACGTTCCAGTAGGTACTAAAGTATGTTTTTAATTGAAAATATGCGTATCCCCAATGCATACGAACTGAAAGCTGGAAATGACCCTTTTGACCAAGGGAAAATGCGCAAGCATTTAGTTTAATGTTTCGAGAAGGGTCGTTTTTGAACCTTTTCCGCGATAGTGGAACACCGCTAAATTTAATAAGAGACAAAATTGTGACACTAATTTATTTTGTTATTGTTCAATGCCCGAGGGTTGGGACGACATGGTACAGTGCGAGTTGTGCGAGGAATGGTTGCACATAAGCTGCGAGGGACTTAAGACTGCCCCAGAGGGCGAGTGGCATCGTCTGCAGACCGCCAGACTCTAGATGTCTTCGCAATTGTTAAGGATCGGATCCCTCAACAATTAATAATCGTGAAAATTAGAAAATAAGACTGAGTTAGATGTAATAGTCTCCACTTTTGTTAAGACGTATACATTAATGTTGATTTGCATTTGAAAATAAGCTGAGAGCTCCAATAGTTCAGAATAGAAACATTTCTACTATCATAGGCTTTATGAACGACTTGTAATGGGTGTAGTTACTTCGCTCTTGTTCAGAAACTGTTTAATGTTATTTAATAAGAAAATCAGAGTAATTTTTGTGACTGGACACAACAGTCTCCACCATTGTTATGACGTTTCGTATCAATGTTAATTCGCATCAAAAGAAGCAAAGATTTATCGTAAAAATTTCACTAGTTCGAATGTAGTAGTTTGTTCGCATCTAATTTTTGTGTTTGCTGTACGACTCGCCATATTAAATGCGGAAGAATTGAAACGAAATGGCTGTTTTTCTTTACCTTCATCGAGGAATGTTGTGTTGTAATTGAAAAGAACATCGACAAAAAGCTTGCAAATAGAATTAGTTACCAAATATGATACAAACGATTCTTAAAAGGAAAGTTTGGCCGGGGGTCCAAATCTGCGAGGGGGGGGGGGGTCCAAATCCGCTGCAACACCGGCTCTCTTTGCGTCAATGGGTAATCTCAGTTCCATGTCAAACATGAGCACCTTGGGGAGTACCCTGTACTCATGCATTGATACTCGCAATGCAAAGGGAACCTAAGGAAAGTGCTGGCCCCATTCTTTCTGCTCCTCTGCAATCTTGGCAATAACATCGGCAACCATACGGATAAGTAGTTCAGGGCTCAATCAAGTTGCGTAACCAACGGAAATTCCGAGACTAAAAATTTCGACTTTCGCCACGAAGCACTCGACGAGAATAACCAAAGCGGCATATAAAGCCGTCCATGACAGATTGTCCTCGGTCAAGGGATTGGCTCAATTCTGGTGCCACTTGTGTGACACGTTGTACAGTTCATCATTCGTAAAAACTATACTGACCAGTAAAAGCGTCCCTAATCTTACGCACTGACAAGTGTCTGCACTCGTCATCTAGCTCCTTTAGCAGATCTCCCTTCAAATACTGTGAGACCCTCAACTGTAGGCTCACATGCACTGTCTTTTCATCAAACCATCGCCACTACAAAACTCTGTCCTGTGACTTCCTCATAGCCTCAGCGGCATATGCAATTCGGCGTTGCTCGTCCTTTTGCAATTAAGACAACGCAGCAGCGACACAAGTTGTACTAGGGTCTGTTAATGGTATGAATGGAAGGTCAAATCTTGGGAATGCTAGTACTGAACCTTCGAAGAGGACTTTTTTCAGAGTATCGTAAAAAGTTTTGACAATCAGTGGACCACGGAAATTACGTCCCTTCTTCTAAAGCTGGAAGAGAGGGGTTTCAAGTGTAGCAAAATCTGGTATGAACTTTCTGTAGTAACATAACGTTCTCAGAAAAACATTCAGCTGGGAAACACGGCTCGGTGGTGTCCAGGAATTCACTACTGAAACCTTGTCGAGGTCTATGGACACTCCTTGTGCCGACTGGTATGGCCAACAAAGGGTATCTTTGGTGGCAGGATACAGCTTTTCACCCTCTCTGAAAGCGTCCTGGATATTTTCTGTTGAATTCATCGAGTTACAATCTCGGAATTTGGTAAGTGATTAGGAACAATAACTTTATATCGGTACTATCATTAAAGCACATTTCGGAAAGTTTTGTTAATACATTATTAGTATACAATTAGTGAACCATCTCTGTAATCTGCTTGGATACTTTCCTTTGAATTAATTGAGTTACACCCTCGGAATTTAATCAGTAGTTAAGAATAATAAATCCGTATATGTAGCACAAATGAAGCATATTTTAAACTTTCCATACGATTTTAGGAAACTACACTTAATTAAATGCTGATTCTCGATAAAATGGCCTGGCATAACTCGTTCATTATTTGATTACTTTGTAGCCCCAAAAACCCGGCTTATGACTCTGGAGGTACCGAATTCATGCATTTGATACACAAGGCACCCTTTATGGGGGAAGGTTAGAATAAAATTGCTTCGCTACCGTAGACTGCACCCGTTTTACAGATGTAATTGCACAAAAAATTTCTATTTTTTTCTATTTAAAAGGATAGAAATGTGGGTAATATGCTTCTGCTTTATTTAATTGTAATGGGTTTCTCTTAATGTAACCATTCTATTACTGGAATTTTCTATCTAACCCGCGCGCAAATAATCAAATTTTGTCATAGTTTAAGTGTGAGAAGATAAGAAGTGTTGCAGATTTCTTTTTCCAGATTGAGTTCAGGTGAGGAGACCAGTAAACTAACTGATGTCATATGCTTCTCCTGAATCTTTAATTTTATTGCCCAGGTTTTTTTTACAAAGCCTCTTTTACATCTATGTGTGCCAGCTAATGATTAAAATCGCAGTGAATAGGTATGCCATATTTCAGCAGTTTTTTTTTAATATTCCATCTTTAGTTTCTGGCATTTTCTATTTTAAAATGTGTAAATGGCATTGCTTTTTCATCTTTGAAAATAGGCACTACACATTTCGTTAACCAAAATCTGAATCATTAAGTTAACTTAATTTAAATTAGTTTGAAACTTCATTCTACACAAGAACACTTTCCTGGAGTATAACGTTATATTTATTTTCCATCTTTCTCGTACATATGATTACTACATGTGTCTTAAAATGGGGATTTCATTATATTGTAATGATTAGAATACACTTATGCTTTCAAATGTAAAAAAGCGTGATGATACTTGCGATACCGCTGCAGTGCTCTACCAACTGAGCTAACAAGCGAACTGGGAGCCGGTCACTGTGTTTGTTTCAAATAAATCCGTGAAGTAGTGAATAAACGGCTGTGGGTATACGAAAGTCATATATTTGAACTGCGCCGGCACTGCACCGGTATCGCAAAGGTCATGGGTTCAAATCTCGTACAGGCCTGAATTTTTTTCAGGCCTTCTTTTCACTACTGCTTAAGTAGTGTTCATTACTGCGAAGATCGCTTTCGTATCCACGTCTTTATCCACAGTTCAAATATATGACTTTCATATACTCACAGCCACTTAAAAAGATTGTTTGGTATGGCCGTTGTTCGTTGTTAATCTTTGTACCCAAAAAGCTACTGAAGGCACTGAACTTCAATCTTTATGTACACAAGGCACCCTCAAGGTGGAAGACTAAGGTATTCTTGGACAACAATTTTGAAACTCCTTTTTTCTTCTTTTTCTCCGCTCACGTTGCGTGTATTCGATGTTCCGACACGTACGTCGTTTTAGTCCGCTCTTTAGTCTTGCGTTCAATTGAAACAGAGTTCACATTACTTTTGGTTGTTATTTGATAACAATAAAACTTTCCATCCTTTTCCTTAAACAAAGTTGCGTTTTCATCCCAATAAATCCATCATTACTCTTAAATGTGCATAGAAGTTTTAATCTATAACAAATTGTAGGTGACAAATTTTCTTTTTAAAATTAAATTCTTTACGAATGCCGCCAAAAAAGGTTGGAATCAAATTAATTTATTCCTACCGGCCCTTCAGCGCGGTGCTTTTAGAACGAGGAAATTTTTGTTCTTTGAGCACTTCGTGAAGTGTTTTTTTTGTAGAACGAGGAAACTCTTGTTGATTGTGCCCTTCGCGCGGAGCTTTTAGAACGAGGAATGCACTTCGCGCGGTGCTTTTAGAACGACGAATAGACTTGCTGTTACATTCCTGGTAGAGTGAGGAACTTTTAAGCAACTCCTTTGATAACAAGAAAATAACTGACTTTCAGAGTTTGGCCCATTGCTGCGGGACTGTTAATAGTCTATTTCCCATAGTGACAGTTCTCTTAGCTTCAACCTTCTCTTTAATAATAAATAAATATACAAAGGTATTCCCTTTTCCCTAAAGTGGACACAATTATTACAACTATTTTGTCCAAGAAAAGGGTTTATTATTTCGCTTTCTCTTTTCGCCTTTTTTTCTTGGTCTTTTATTTTTACCCTCTAAATACCTGAATTGCTGCAAGGAATCGTCAGGATGAAGGTCACAGTAATACTGTCTAATAATTTAATCATGTCTCTACACATGGGGAAAATGTAACATACTAAAAGTTCACAATGATAATAATAAAAAACTGAAGAAACTTTCATTTTTGTCAAGTAGGGGGGGGGGGGATGTTTGAGAGGGGACCTACACTTAATACTTAGTGTTAAACCAAGTATTCCCAGAGGACAGTGACAACAACCACAAGGTTTTACATTACACCCATATAGAGCTGTAACCAGAAGTCAACACCCTTCTGCTAAGAGATAACTATAATTATTTGCTTCATTCATGTACATGTATTTACTTCTATTCACAACTTGTCTGAATGTGGAGACTGAAGTTCAGTGCACAGCTGTGCCATCAACACTGACATTATGAATGGAAACAAAATGGTCAAATCCACTATTGATAAGAAATCTCAGATGACATGCTGATGTAACAGGAATCTACAAAGGAAAAAACATACAAATAATATCAAAATGTAACAGCCCTACATTCACAATTAGGACTGAATATTTGTATTTTTATACACTGATCAATTCTAAGTTTCAACAACTCTCCCCCCCCCCCCCCCCGAGGAACCCATGGCATTCAACTGAAAGTGCATGTCTTTCCATCAGAACACACACATGGTTCAGAATGCCAGATACATATATTTTAGACCTGAAATACCATTGAAGCAGGATTCAATTTGCTGAATTCTAAATACTTACCTTAATCTCATCTCTCTGCATCTGACCCTCTAAATGTTCATACTCTGTCACAGATAACAATTACACATTATTAATAAATTGCATGTATGTTTCGTTGAATTTGTTAGTTTTAAATTCTACAGTCAACCACACCCTGCAATCAGTCAGGCCTGGGCCATATCAATGTGCACTGTACTGTGCTGTCAGTGATCAAAAATAGAGGATTATTTGACTGAATGTCCTTGCTTAAACTTGTTTTAATTATTTTGTTATCATGTTCATAATTTTTTCCTAATTAAATTTTCAAAGTAAAATCAGGCTATCAATTGTATCATAAATGGTAGCCTTACTTTACATTGTGAGACAAATGCTTTTAAAAAAAACCATTTACCTCTAATTAACCAGGATGAACAACAACATTTTCTATAACATATCTATGGCTTCTTTTTACCTTTGTCCACAAGAGGTTCAAAGTCTACTGGTTCTGTTTTTGTGCTTTTCTCAATGCAGAGGCTTTTAACTGCAAATAAAAATTCATATGTGCTACAAAACCTTGAAGCTCCTGGTTTCCAATGAGCTGGTAACCCACATGTACCTGACTCCTCACGAAGACTTTTCTCAATTTTTTACATCACAATAAAAAAAAAATTACGTCTAATTTTTCACAATGCAGCACAAAAACAATGATGTAGCCCCTGTGATAAAACACAGGCATGCATAGCATGCAAGAGTTATTTTTTTGGCAGGGTGGGTTGAGATGGGACACTTTGCATACCTAATGTTTTCATTTTTGTGACAGGAAAAGAGCATAACTTTCAAAAGAACAAAAAAATATTGCATTACTTCACCATAAGAGAAAGAAAAAAATAATCTAATTTACCTGAACTCACACAGGTAGTTTTTGGTCTGTTGTTTCTATGGTATAATATTTCTAAGCAAAAATAGAATGCAGCAGCACCATGCTTATACTGTTGTCTCCTTAACACTCATTGTTTGATTTCGTCACACAATACGAGCTATTCTTCATTGAAGAGAGAGCACGTTGCATGGCTAGAGACCAAATAATGGTTGCGAAAGGGACTATGCTTTCTACTGTTCCACTACCAGAAAGAATATCAAAATTATTTGTCTAAAGTTAGTTGCCATAAAAATATCATTCTATGTAATTTTACTGCAAAAAGCAAACTGAAACTCTGTTGGACAATGCTGTTACTATAAATAATGAAATGCAGGTTATTTACATGGAAATGACACAAGATTGAGCAAAGTCTAATGTGGCAAAATGGAATTTGATGGGTGGTACAATTCAAGCATGTGAAACATTGCCTACTGTTCATGTAGGGCAATGATTGGGCATGTTCTGATTAGATTTTGGATGTTGTTTTCATGGTATGTGTTTGGCATGTGCATTGTAAGTAAAGGAGCGGAAAAGACACCTTTTAACTTTAAAAAAGGATGCAAAAAGTTAAATGGAAACCTTTCGTATCACAAGAAGTCTTGACCTTTTGATGAGGATCTTACGAAGGCCACAAACCATTGCCCTTCTCAAATGAGCCCAAAATATTTGATTAATGTCATTATTTGTGCACAGCTCCTTAATTCCATGACATCATTTGCAAGAAAAGCTATGATTGGTACAAGATATCAAAATGTTGTGAGATGATTGGTGTAAGATATATACCCCAATGCAGCAATCTTATTGATGTGAGATACATTACATACCCTAATGCAGGGATCTGATTGGTGCAAGAAACATACCATTCCACTCACTAACATAGAGTTATTTATTCATTTATGAAAAAAAAAAAAAAACTCAAAAACCATTTAATTGATAATGCCCGTGTTACATTACACTAAACACAATTTCAAGATCTTCCACCATCATCCTCACCATTTGAAGATAGGAGTTTTATATTTCCAATGCTCATTAATGCACTAAAGGTGATGATGAATTCTTGAGGAAACATTCCAGTTGTTGGCCAGAAAGTATCAAGGCTTCTATGGAGCAAAATAAAAAGACAATTAGTTCTGTTTTGGCTGATCAGGATGCAGCCATAGGAGTTACAGATGGTAAAATTTAAGACTCACAGATTACAAAGACCCTTGTTTGAAAATGCAAGAGCATGACTATATATAATTTAAGCTGCTTCACATGACCTCTCACTTTGGCTGTAAGACTTCTAGATGGGAACTTGAGTTGATTCTAAACAAGCTTTTTAGCCATAAACAATTGACGGCTCATGATCTTAAAGGTATCATTCATCAACCTTTGCCTTAGAGTTTTCCATTTACTTGTTACTGAAATGTACTATAATAAAGTAAAACCCAGCTAACTTGAAACCCAAACTAACTCAAAGAAGATCCAATTTTCCCTGGATTTGACCCCAACTTTTTCTGTCATTGGTAAAATTTCCACACAGCCCCATACTGTTGTAAAACAAATCTGTTTTCTCAATGGCAGTGTATAGTTTCAGTCATTGTTTTCTCTATTCAAGAACTGAATGCATAATGTAGTATGGGGCTGTGTGGAAATTTTTACCCTGTCATTAAATATCACCTAACTTAAAGCATTCTCTGTTTCCCTTTGGAGTTTGAGTTTGCTGAGTGCTAACATAGTTTTCAACTTTTGTGTGACATTACCAAGTACAGATAAAAGCAAGCATCTGCAAATATTGCGTTACTCTTCATACCTTTCTTTTCTTAAATCTTGCTTTTTCAGAATAAACAGATCATGCACATTCAAGAGGGCCACGGGTTACCATGACAACTACTACAGTAAAAATGTTCACGATAGTACATGTAGAATGATTAGGTCATGGTCTACCAGTTTAGCAATTCCAAAAAGCATAGCATTACTGGGTTTCAGATAAATTGGAAGTGGTCTTGAAATATCTCAATTGTCTTTATCAAAACCTCAATTAACTTTGCTTGTTCGAAATTTGAAATGTTTGGCAAGATCTTCACCGAACGTAAAATACTTACCCATCAATGATATTTTCTGGTGGATGATTTTCATCAAATGATGTAGCAAGGGCAATAGTTGCTCCAGCACTACTTAAAGCCACGTCAAACATGTTTTTAGTGCTATTTTCTGAGGAAGAAAACCCTCTATCTCGCAAGTGAGGGGTTCAAAACATTTCAAAATCGATTGCCCCGGAGAATACTGGGCCGAGCTCCATGCTGAATATGCGCAGCTTGGTTTTAATTGCTGACAAGTAGCATACTCATGTTCAAGATGGCGGACGTTTCGTGCAGAAATTGTGGCTGGCATTGATAAGAAATGTTTCCACTAAATACGAAACAATTTTCTGCTGCATTCCTGGATGTAAAGCGTAATAGTCAAGGTTATAACGAGGAGGTCAGTTCAGTCGACAGGGATGCAACCAAGAAACTACTGCGGCCCTTCCATATTTCCAAATCGGGCCTTCTTGTATTCCACAATGTCATCATCTTGGGACCATGATGTGGAATTTCATGTGGAATTGTGCAAGAAGAGAATGTTATCCACCCGCTCATCATTTGGAATCAAGAGAAGACTCACGAATAGAACTGCGAAGAGCACCTGAACAATCATGTTATTCAGTTCTTCCGGAATTTGAATTACATCGCGTAACTTCAAAACATAAAGCACGAGAAGCAAACGAGCGACAGAGTGCGGAAAACATTGAACTTTCAAGACTAGTTAAAACACAATCTTTAAACAAGACCTCTTCTACAAGAAGTACTGATTCTTCTCGAAACAATGTTTGTTGTGTGGAAGCAGAACCACAAAACAGAGGTATCCTCCAGCAATTTAGCTGTGAAGAAGCAAATGTTTCCAATGAGACTTTTGTTAATAACAAATTAAGTAAATCGATAAGAGCATCCCACTGGGATAGTGACATGAAATCTTCAGAGTCTGAACATTGTATTGTCTCAGATTATTTTGACAGAGAATCAAAGCTAAGTCCAACTTGCAATGTACTAAGTGAGTTGGAAACCAAGGCGGATGTTAATGGTATATATGGCAGAGAAAGTTTGCAAAGCGATTTAGTCTGTAATGGCGATTGGTGTCTAAACAGTGACAATATTTCAAACCTCAAGGATTCGACTGCACCTCTCATACCTTATGCATATAGCATTGAGGAGGGTGATTTTGTTGGCAAAAAGAAATTTTTAGAGAGATTGCTTGAGACAGAGCTGCAAATAAAGCCTTTGACTCTGGTTAAGGATGGCATTTACAGCCAAAGGCCAGTTTCAAATACTTTTACCCTAAATCTGAACTTGGAGACAGTGATGTCCGTTCTCTGCACTGATGAGGAACATTCAAAGAATGCTGAACACGGTGATATTGATCTATGTGGGAAGATTTCCATTCTGTATGGCTTCCAGGATACAATAGTGTCAGTGGTTGCTAGTGAGGTGGTAGGAATGTATGATTATATCTCAGGAGCTGTGTATGGATTGCAGGGATGTTGTCATGATGACACTGAATATCAGTTAAAGGTAATTTATTGCTAGATTTTCTATTGGTATAAAGAGGTTAAACTTCCTTCAGGAAGTGTTCAAAGATGAACTTTAACCTTTAACCCCTAAGAGTGATTTACTTCTAATTTCTCCTTACAGTATCAACCTTGATTCAAATGTAAAGGTTATCAGAATGTAGGAAATAATCACCAACTTAAGTAGTTCCTGATTGTCAAACAAATTCTCCTTGTCAGTACCAAATGTAAGGGCAACAGTGTGGAGACTATTAATACTAATTAGAATGTGCAGGGTAAGGAACTCAAAATGAGAATTAAGCTTTTTTTAATTTTCCTTGACTTGGCCAATCAATTACCTAACTGAAACATTTTGAAGTGAAGGAGGAAAGAAAAGGTGAGGTTACAGTTGTATTTATTAGTTACATAACAAGAAGTGCCATTTACCAAATTTATAGCAAGATCAACATTGTTAGGCACAGCTAAAGTAGACACCCCAAAGATCTCCATACATCCAATAGTTCCAGTTGCAACATTATGCCATTTTTTTTTTCATATTAAAATATGCTGCTCTTATTGAGTATTGTTGTTTATCTCATAATGTACTCACTTTGAATATGGATGGCGATGTTTCAACTGCATGCTAATAAATTTTATTACATAAACTGCGGTGTTATATAGGGATTTCCAGCCCTAAGAAAAGCCATAACAACAGAGGTAAAAAAAAATATGTTTTTTTTCACGAGTGTTTGATGTCGCCAATCAGCTGCTTACACATCACTCGCCTTTTGCACCACTCAGTCATGTTGATGAATGAATGGCAAAGCCCTCACTGTTGTTTGTCAGAATTTCCTCAGATTATGGCTGCTAAAAAACCGAAAAATCCTTATCGCTTACAGACAGTAATGTTCAAACTTTCCTAGAAGGGGAAGAAAATCAAAATGCGAAAAGGAAAAATGAAAGTTATGTATTCAGTGGCTTTGGTAATAATGGGAAGAAAAAGTTTGTGTGCATCATGGATTCTCACGGGCTTACGTGTGAAGCCATATCAACAGTACAATAAAGTGGCAAAATTTGGAAGAATGGAAAAATGACGCAACTATTTGCCTTGGTTTAGAGGCAAGTAGAAGAGTTAGGCTTGAAACTTTTTCCACTGACTGTCCTTTGACAGGGACATGAAATATTTAAAATTGCCATTTTAGCAGGATATGTTACAGTTGTAATAATATGTATCGAACAATCTAGATGAACTGTGTTCAAATGAACACTTAAAATTTATGACAGATTTCTACAATTCAGGAATGTTTGGAAGAGATATTTGAGCAATCTGTGGATATAAAAATGAAAACAAGTGTGAGCAGTGCATAACCCATGCAAGGGCATGAGGTAAAAGCAAGAAAAAAAGGGAAGCTAGGAAAGGGTAAAGCAAGGCATGGTGTGCCACTGTGCCTAGAGACTCCACAAAATTCACTTAAATTATTTCACAGTGGTCATAATACAGGTTAGCCCCAGCATTTCATTAGACTTTCCTGACAATTTTTGTTTACCCACTTATACTCCTGTAATTATGTTATTATTTTGGTTGATTTTAGTTGATTTATCTTTTCAATCCAGGTGGAAGGGAAGTGTTATTTCAGGCAGGTCCTGAACATCCTTGGCTGATCAAGACATATTCAGAGGTAGTCCCACACCCCTGTGCACAAGCTCTGGGCCAAGATGTCTTTCAGAGTGGAATCATACCTAGTGACACTGATTTCAGGATTTACAGGGACTTTGGCTAAGTACTAGGTATCTGAATTATGGAATGACACCTAGAGACTGATTGAATGACTGAATGACTGACTAAGTGAATAAATGACTTATTGACTAATTGTCTGAATGAATGATTGAATAAACAACTTGATGGCCGGCTTACTGAAAAACTTACTGACCTACTGACTGAATTACTCTTTCACACTGACAGATTGACTGACTGATTGAATGACTGACTGACTGATTGTATGATTGACTGACTTACTGACTGACCGACTGAATGAATGAATGAATGAAATGCTCCTTAACTGACTGAATGACTGGTTAGTATTTGATCAATTCATTATTCACTGATTACCTTATTGACTGATTGATTGTAATCTTAGTGAAAATCTCTTTTGCATTGAACCAATCTGGTTAGCATACTAATAATTTTCTGATGTGTAGGAATGGACCTTGCCTATATTGCCAATGGTTATGTTTATCACACAAATTACGATACACCAGCTGCTGTTACTCCAGGCTCTATTCAGCGTGCTGGTGATAACATACTGGCTTTGGTCAAGAGCATAGTTAATTCACCATTTCTTGCTGACCCTGGAGAGTATCGTCATGGTTCCATGGTGTTTTTTGACTTCCTGGGAATTTTTGTGGTACATTATCCTGAAAGAATTGGTTTGGTGATAAATCTGACATCAGCTTTTGTGGCAGTTATTTGTCTTATGAAAAAATTCCTTCATTTTCCAGCAAAGAGAACCATCTTTGAGGAGGGTAAGGGATAATCTACAAGTAGATATCTATTATTAACATTCTACATTTTCTAAATTTTGAGCTAAAAATGAGCTATGAAAGCATAGGCCTTAGAACTGACCTGAGTACATCTTCTTTTCCATATGTGAATTAATCAAAGTTTTGTGGTCTAAAAAAAAAAATCAAAGCTACACAAAATAAACAAGGTAACAATGGGTGTTTTTTTTTTGTTTGTTTTTTTTTTTTATCAACTCTTTTAGAGCATTTCGTAAAATATGATTAGGTCATTTTTGGGACTGGTAAGCTTTTATATTCTGTTCATTGTTTCCATGCATGTTGATAATATTGTGAACATTTTCAATTTTCTGTTAAGCCAGTTTCCTACTGTTATAGGAAAAATGGCATAGATGAGGGGTTTCATGCAATTTTTACAAGATTGTGGATCTTAAAGTACACTGCAACTGAAAGCCTTAACACTCTTTTTTACTGTTGTTTTTCATCAGGCAAAGTATTAAGACTCGCATCTGGTATAGGAGACCTTATCATCTCTCTGTTCATCCTATTACTTTCATGGATAGTTGGAACATCATTTTCTGTGGCTGTAGGTGTCCTTCTGACATACTCAGGTCACTCACTAACTTGGTACTGCCGACCCCACCTACTCTTGGCATTATACACAGCACCATCTCTACTGGGCATTGGTTTGGTTCATTTTCTCATTAAGAAGTCTATTGTGGCAAAGGTAGACACAATTTAATTGTCAATTTAGTGAAAAGCAAAGAAAATTTGACAATTTCCTTTCTTCTTATGACCAATATATTTGATCTGGGGGGTGACAGTCAGGGACTTCAAGACAAGCTGTTGACCGCCAGAGTTTCACCACATACTTAATAACATGTCCCTGGTTACTCTGGTCAAAATGATTACCTTTTGGCCTTTTAATCAACTTTTCCCACTCACATACTTTTGCTTCATCTGATGCCTACTTCAAAACATTTTGAAACACCTGGACAGCATGGGGAGAAATGAGATGCTAGTCTCCCTAAGGGGTTAATGGGTCAACAGAAAAGGTAATATTGTTTTGCCTCCTTTTTGGTCTGCATAATGTTATTGTGGTGAACTGATCATCTCAAGTCTTTGTTTGCACTCATTTGAATCTCATTATTTGTCTCCATTGAAAGTGAATTTTATTTTGTCAGGTTAAAGATTTATCAATGTCTTAATTCATTGGTTTGATTGTTCAACATATGAAAAGAACCAAGAAAAAAGAACAAAGAACAACATATGAAAAGAACAAAGAACCAAACTTTATATTTTCATTTTGAACTCTGCTTTCAGTTTCTTATGGCAGAATTTGTAGCACTTAGCTGTGTAGTGTCCTCCTTTTCAGGCAGTAACTGGTAAAATTCATCACTAGTAGCACCTCTTGTTACTGCCTAAAATCACTTGATATTCTGGAAAATTCAACATTTTAAAGGATTGGTCTGAAAATTTAACATACCTGTTTTACTTAAAATAAGGGAGAACAGTGGCTATGCACACTTGTTATGCTTCCAGTGAAGCGGAACAGGTTAAAAGTCAAATCAAGCAAAAAAAACCACCAACAATGGGCTATGCATAAGCATTTCCTACCAGTTTAAGTTTGGACTGCATCTTTTGTTCATGTTGTGGGATACTTTGCCATACTGCATCTCAGCATCAGCTTCAAAAATCTTATAAATTTATTGAGGACTAATCACAGATCCAAAAATGAAGATGGAAATTACAACCAAAAGATAGTGTTTTCAATGTTTTTTTCCTCAGGAAAAAGCTGTGTCAGAGAAGAGAGAAGACAACATTCCTCTCAAGGAAAGGATATCTAACCAACTTGTGAAGAAAGAAGTAGAAACATTTTATGCTGCTTTCCTTGTCTGGACAATAGTCATGTTGGTAATGTCATATTATCGCCTGGCTTCAGCACATTTACCATTGCTCTTCATCATCTTTCCACTGATTATACGAGTTGTTATATGGGACAATGTATTAACTGCAAAGACAAGTCATGAAAATGTTGGAGCGTTTTTGTTTATGTATCTCTTAGCTACACTAGTACCTGTTCAGTTTTGTATGTATTTGACATTTGCTATGTTTGATGTCTTTATGCCTATTATGGGTCGAGCTGGAACACAAACACCCCCAGATGTCTTTATAAGTGTCCTGTGTGCCTTTGGAGTTGTACTGTTGACTTCTTATATGGTGAGTGTGCTCAATGAAATTCGATCAATTTGCTGATTAAATACTGTTAAAATTCTGATAAGAAGATAATTAAGGGAAAGTTTGTACTTGAGCCAAGCAAACCCCTGAATGGGATGCCAGTCCATCACAAGGATAACCCCCCCAGAATTTTATCAGGCTTCCCTGACAAACTTGGTTGGTACCTACTCTTACTTCTGGGTCCAATTGTTTGAAAGGTGATTAGTGCTAACATACAGTGTAGGTTTATATTTTATTCTTGGTTTCTTTATTCCCTTGTTTAAAAGCCTTTTTTTTGGGATAATTTTCTCTATACTTTTTAGAGCATTCAACATCAAATTGTAGACAAAAAGAATTCTCCTGAATGATCTGAAATCAGATTTCACACTAACCCTGGGTTATCTTAACCCAGCTTTGAACAACTGAGCCCTGGATGGAGAGAGAGAGAGGGGGGGGCACAGAGAAAGTGGTATGTTTCTCGCTCAATAACACAACCCAATGACCTGGCCAGGTCTCAAAGTCAGACCTCCTATCAAGCCAGAGTTCAGCAAGCTAACCATTTGGCCAACACATCTCCCACAAAGTTCTAATATGCTTGTATAATTTAAATTTACCTTTTTTTTTAGGTTAGCACTGTGTATGTTCTGGGAAACCTCAAGCTTCCAGCCATATTTCTTCTGTTTGTTACCACTGTAGGAATGGTTATATCGCTCTCAGGACTGTCATTTCCTTACTCAGCCATCAATCAGTGCCCTAAAAGGGTGTTCTTTCAGGTAAGAAGAAATTCATTCAATCAATTCATTCAATCATTTTCCTGCAGGATTGTACAAACTGTTTCAGCTAATTGAACTATTTTAACTAGTTGAACCAATTCAGCTAGTTTTAGCATTTTTTCTAGTGGAAGCAAATCAGCATGTTGACTATTTTAACAACTGAAACAAATCTAGCATATCTGTGCAATTTGTTTAGTTTAACCTACTCAGCTGATTTGACCACTTTAACCAGTTGAACCTATTCAGTTAATTTGTGTTTTGTTTAATTTACCGGTAACTGTTTTAGCCAATTTTGGTGGTAACAAGACAATGTGAACAAACAAATAGTATGCCAGTCTCCAGATTGAAGTGAGCAGAATGAACAGACAAAAATTGTATTCAGATCAGAGGTTCTCATATAAAAAGTTTAACCCTTTGCACCAGATCTCTTTGCATTTCCCATAGTACTGACAAGGAGAATTTGTTTGATAATCAAGAACTTCCCTAAGCAATGATCATTTCCTTTATTCTTACAATGACCTGAAACAACTTCAAACAAAGTTGAAGCCTTTTCTTTTGAAACATGTCTCAACTTCCCCAGCCAGGATTTGCTGAAAATGCAAGTTGCAAAGCCCTGACACTGTGCATGCTTGCATTTTAATTATTCAAGCCTTCAGCATAGATTATTATTTTTTGAGGGTTCTAAAATCATACAGGAGTGTACATTTTCACAACCATTTATTAGACCATTAAACAGTGGGTATGTTCACACCATTGATGATGCCATCCAAAAGATGTTTTTCAGTTAAACCTCTCATCAACATTTTTTCTACATGCAGCACACATCAAGAACATTTTACAATAATGCTGGTGAAGGGGTTCAACAAGATGCAGGTGCCTGGATCACTCCACTAGAGTATCTTGGCATACAGCCATTCAGTGATATACCCATGTTTAAAAAGGCTTTGCCTGCACCTCAGGACGGAGTTTATGGAGGTTTTCCTTATTACTTGCCATTGAGGCATATCGTGCGGTATGTGGTACTTGCTCATTCGATGTTCTTCGATTGGTCTCTGGTTATTCATTGCATGGCTAATTCACTGGAATTTCATCAAAGAAAAGTATGGAATAGAATACAAGCTGTCAGGCTTTGCTAACTTAATACGTTAGACAAGTTGGGCAGAAAACACAGCTTTGCTTTAACTCTGGAATGGGAGGGGTCAGTAGAAAATGGAAAAGAATTATTCTGGCAAATCATTAGCTCTGTGTGCTTAATTAATCAACTGGCTAAGAAATGGGGACCATGTGTTATCTATTAAGTGTTGATCTTCCTTTCATGCCATGTGATTTATTTATTTTGCTTACCTATCCTTGAATGTTTAAGGAGCACCTTCATGGCTACTTGATAACAAAGCCACAGTAAACAATAGGTACCATGAGCTGTCGCACTTTTTTTCTTTCACTGTTACTCCAAAATACCTATAGCATTTAGTTTGTGACATTTACTAGGTGATTTGTTATACTTGTTCCATAGATCCTATATATAGAGAAAGAATCCTGCATGAACTTAACTCTGAATTTTTTTGATTACCATTCTGAATATTTAAAACTACTGTCTAGTTCAATTTATAATTCTGTTTAATAACTGTGAAGTGTTATATTTGCAATCAGAAAATCTTGGTATCTCCTTGGTCCTCCACCTCAAGTCAAAACATCTCCAATGGAAGTGAAATTGCTACATAGGAAGAAACAGGATCAAGTTTACTCATTTAAATTCTCAATATCAGGTCAGGTTTCTCTCTTTTAACCCTTTGACCCCTTGAAGTGACCAGCATCTAATTTCTCCTTACATTATCATGTCATGCATTCATATCTCACCAGTGTCTGACTTCTAACTGCCTTAGGTCCTGATCACATGGCTGTATATGTATCACCTGCTAGTGACGTAGATTTGCTGACCTCTTCCCTCGGTCCCCTTTTACCAATTCAAGATGGTGGAGACAGAGTTGTGTACTTTATTTACTATTCTCATGGTACTGATGTGGGGCCCTGGGAACTATCGCTTGAGCTTCTGGTGAGTTGGACAATTACAGTATTAATCATACTCGTGATTAACAAATTAGACTCCTGCCTTGCGGTCGTCTGACTTTGTAAGCTTCTGAAATGTTCCATAACATTTTGTATATACATGTATATATATATATAAAGACTCACTTATGTGGTAGTTGGGGTAGTTGTTGTTGTTGGAGCAACAACTGTATAGAAAGCTATACTGAGAGAGAGTTACTGCTGAAGATCACTTATTTCAAGGAACTGTGGAGACAGCAGTGAGATTGTGTCAGTGGTGAGCTAGGATTCAGACTGTGGTGGGCTTAATTAAGTTTATTAATGATAAGTATTTTACTGCTTTGAGGAGTTGCTCCTTCTCAAGAACATCACTTGCTGTTTAATAAAATATTAAGTTTGTAGGATTGTAGTGTTTTCTGTTAGTTAGATTATACAATAACAAAATAAACTACCGGTATTAGTATCTGGTGTTTGAAAATTGATAACCTTAGTCTGTAAGCAGGTTCTTATTATAGGTGCTTTGGCACAAGTGTTTCTTCACCTGCAGGAAAATATGAGGCCTTGAGTAACACAGCACCACGGTTGTAGCAATGTACACCCTTTAAAAAGTGCAAGACTTCATTTTGTCGTTATAGAAATGAAGAATGCTTCATATTGTTGTTACAAAAACAAACAATGCTTTTAGGGTCATTACTCAAACATATTTCAGTTCTGACTAAATGATTGCTTTCTGTGTACTAGTCAAAGTCTCCATGGTGGAAATGAACACTGCATAAGTGATAAAAATTTCTCAAATTCACAAAACGTTTGTGAGTTCAAAACAAGTTCATATCAAATGAACAATGCTTCATTTTGTTGTGGTCACTAGAACATATTTCTTTTCCGATCATCTTCTTCATGGTATTATTAGGAACAAACAGCGCTTTATTGATGAAGATTTCTTAACTTCATTACCCATTTACAGTCTGTCAGTTAGGTCTTTTCAGTATTTGTTTCCTCAGGCGACATGACTCAGGATTTCTGGCAACATGACTAAAAGTTTCAGGCAACTTGACTCTGGTTTTGAGCAACATGACTTTTGGGTGACTTGACTTGAGCCTTGGTGAACCCCCTCCCTGACCTGTCTCAAGTATTCCCTTGGGCAGAGAAACGCGGGTCCTGCAGTGCTGATAGCAAGCACTTGCTCTCAGGCTTATATATCCTAAGATTCTTTTAATTTAAATATCATTTCAGCCAAAAAGACACCTCCCGGCCAAGAGCATTTTGTTGGACTTTGCTGTGGCAGCTCATTATATTCACGGTAAAGAGTCATCTTCACCTTTCCTGAAAGAAGTCATTCAAGCAATTCCAGACTGGATTTTTGCTAATGACTGGGTGGACACATACAAGAGCTGGTCTTACACTACATAATTCCCTGTATTGCAAGAATGCATCAGTCCAAGACCTTCTAAGCACTACTATGAAATACTGAAAAACAAAATTTCAAGCCAGGAATTTGAAGAATTGCACCAGTTTGAAACAGTTCACAGGTTGAAAATTATCATGAATATTTTTACATTTTAGGGCGGATGACCTCAAAATTATTTATCAGGATTGTAAGAAAATTTGACGGGAAAAAAATGGATGTGAAATAACACATCATCAGAAGTCAGGCTGGTCATACATGAATCCAAAAAATTTTAAAATCGCCTTAATTAATTTATAACGATTTTATCTGGAAATGAAATTAAAATAAAACTAAGGAATCAAGAAACATAAAGTAAAGGATTGTTTGGTAGCCTGTAGTCTGTCAGCAGACCCTCAGTATAATGATCCCCTTTAATGCCCAAGAGTGCCATAGCGCATATTGAGGGCATAAAAGCATAGCCCCCTCCAATATAACACTTGATGTGCCACCCTTCAACTTTTTGTCTTTTTTGTCTTTTTACTGTATTGGTCAAGGTTATATCTCACAACAAACAATGCTCTAGGAGCTACAATTTAAGCTATAGTTTATTTAACAATTGGTTCATACGTCTGTGTGCGTTCATCGAGATATGAAGCACGCGGGAAGTTTGGAGAGCACGAAAGATGCGCAAGAGTTGCTCGAGGCGTAGCTCTAGCTTCTTGAGTGCTCTCTAAACTTCCCAAGTCTCGATGAACGCACAGCTGACGTACGAACCAATTGTTTTATAACATTTTCAACCCGATGGAAAATTTTTTTCTCGAGGGATTTGTTTGCTGACGTCATGAGCGTGCACAATAGGAATATGAAGCACGCTCGCGCAATTGAATTTGATTACTAGCTCTGTTCTTATATAACAGCGCGTAAATTTGTTTAATCAAATTCAATTGCGTGAGCGTGCTTCATATTCCTATTGTGCACGCTCATGACGTCAGCAAACAAATCCCTCGAGAATTTTGTACTCAATCAAAATATAAAGTTCATTTACACGCATGAATTCACCTGTCAGTTTTTGACCAATCTAAGACAAGATCGTTTACAGCGTAGCGAAATGTTTTCCTGAAATAAAATTATAAACGCGCTGAAGCGTAGCAGAGCGATAATCGACCCTTTCACAACATTTAAACCATCGGGTTGAAAATGTTACAAAACAATTGGTTCATACGTCAGCTGTGCGTTCATCGAGATATGAAGCAAGCGGGAAGTTTGGAGAGCACGAAAGATGCGTAAGAGTTGCTCGAGGCGTAGCCGAGAGCAACTCTAGCTTCTTGAGTATATACCCCATATGTATAAGGCAAACAAAATTTCAACCTTTTTTTTTTTTATTTTTCACTTTGAACACTCAGTATTTTTAGTTACATCCTCGCCTGTTAGTGTCGTTATAGCATACCCCTGAAAATACCTTTGAAATGATATATTATACGTGGTCTAAAGGTTCATCGTTCTCGTTTTAGAAAAATTTGGCATTTCCCTAAGGAAGTAAAGGGATAACCGTTTCCGCACGAGTGATTCTTTGCTTGCGGGAGAATATGAGGCCCTGTGTGACGCAATCCAGTCAGCAAGGGATTTAGTACTCATTATTGATGCTAAACCCCCGTCAACTTCTCCCTGACATTTTTCAAACTTTCCTGTGGAAAGAGAAACGCATGTCCTACACCCTGTTCAAGCAGTTTAGTTAGAAAAATGGAGCATGATGCTAAACTGAGCGACAGTAGCGGCAGAGCGAAAAGAGGAAGGAGGTTTTGGATTGAGTTGGATAAAAGTGGAAACCTTGATTCTATTTTCGCTTTGCTGCCACTTTGTGCTGTTCACTATTGTGCTCCATTTTACTGGCCGAACACCTGGAACAGGCTAGTTGTTTTCAAATTTTAAGCTCTTAACCAATTTAAAAGGGATATAGCTATCACCCCTGGCTTTTACAAGCCTTTAAAGAAAAAAGCTGAAACGAGTTGGAACTCCCCCTATTGCCAGCGTAACTGGCATTATTGTGTGCGCTTTGATATGTTAAACCAGGAGGAGCCTTGGAAACATGTGACAAAGCCATGAGAGGCTTGGAACAGGAAAAGTGGTTTCTCTGACCAAATCTCCACTTCTTATGGGGAGCCATTTGTGCCAATATCATCAACCGCTGGTGACAAAACTCAATCGTTAGTGCTAAAATATCAATCGCTAGTGATAAAACTCAATCATTAGTGCTAAAATATCAATCGCTAGTGACAAAACTCAATGTTAGTGCTAGCAACAACTCCACGAACTCCTTGTGACAGAAGAAACCTTAGGTAGACCATCCTGTCTACCTACCTCTCGCCCTGACTTGAAACCGACTCAAAGCCCGAGTCTCCGAGGATGACGCAACACGCGCTTAGCGCGAAAAGAACAACAGCACAACTCTGTCGATTGTGACTGTGCTCGGCGCCTGATGGACAGCAAAAAACCCGTTTTCTTTAACTTCTCGATGCAAAACATTAATTAATTGCAAGAAAGCCTCATTTTTGGGGGTTAGAGCATTTATTGTAAGAGAAACTCAGTCCGACTCAGGACTGATCCTGAGAAAAAAAATTGTTTATCTCTCTTGTATGCTACATTCGCCGCCGTTTGCAATTTGTACACAACATATTTTATCATATGAAAATCCGACAGTTTTTGTCCTGCGCAGTAAGCCATCAAGGCTTGATATTTTGGGAAAGTTCCATTTTTCAAGAGAAGATCGAACAACGAAATAAACCTTACAATAATTTTTTTTAAAGCGGATGAATAGAGAGAAATATGGGTCAATGTTTGCACATTATTTGAATGACTTCAATAAGATAAAATAGATATATGGGATCGGACGAGGTAAAAGTGATTAATGATAAATGGACTCTCCCCGGGGATAAAGTTAATTCTGTTCTCATATGGTTCAGCTGGTTTGTGCTAATTTTAGTTAAAAGTAAAACTTGTCATTAGTAATTGATTAAAAGATAACAATCTTTCAGTAAGCCTTTTGTTCCAATAGCCTTGACAATTGGTCATCAAACGCTTGAATACGTATATGTTTTGATAGTATGCCAAAACAGTACTAGCACTTTGCGCCTTCTGTACGCCTCTCACGCTTTAAGTTCAATAGAAAATTACTCCATCACCGAAGAAACTCAACTTTGAAAGGTAAATGGACACTTACGTATTTTATTTTTTTTGTCATGAATGCATGGTGCGAGTATTGAAGCGGCCTAGTTTTGCCGGTAGTTTTTCTTTAATTTTTCACCTTTCAAATGCGAAAAAAAAAACTTCAAGGAAGTTTTCTCTTTCACAGTGATGACATTTTAAACAGGCTAAGTCTTGCAAGTTTACAATTGTAGTAAATGAAAAATGACGAGTTCAGACCTGATAGTTTTAAAAGCGTGATGTATACCATTCAGTTTAAGATACGGCTGTCTAAGAAAGCCGTAATCTTCACAAGAAACGTAACCAAAAATTGGTTTATTATTTGGTTGAAAGCTGTATTGAGAAAAAACATTGACAGTTCTCTGGCATCAAGACGACTGAGCTTTCCTTTTATGTATCATTGTTATGGACGTAAAATGACCTGTGGTAAAATATTCTGTGAATTTCCATTTTTGAAAGAAAGAAATTAGCTTTTAGGACGTATTTCCTATATCAGTAATGATGTTTTAAAGACGGTTGGTCTTGATAATTCACTTTTATAATTTTGGAAAATCGGAAACGATAGGTTCTGGGAAAAGATTTCAAAAGCGTGATGTATATTCGTCAGTTTGAGACAGTTGTTTAAGCCGGAATCTTCACAGGAAACCTGGCTCAGAATTAATTCATTCTTTCGTGAACAGGTGGAGTTGAGAAAACATGTTCAGGTCTTTTGCTTCAAATAGACCGAGCTTCCCTCTATGTACCACTTTTCATAAACACAAAATGACATATACTAGAAATAGAAGCTGGCACTTGATGGGGAACATTTTATGCCTATTTGAGATTTTATGGACTTCAAAAGAGGTGTGAGGTCTTCCACCCAGTTTTTTAATTAAAACGCATGGTGCTAAGAACTTTGCAAATTTCAATCATTTTAAAACACTCCCCACGTATATCGCTGGCTTACATCTGAAATAAGGTATTCTCTTTTTTTTTCTTAATCAGGGTGAGTGATACCTGATACTCTGCTTGCTGCTCCAGAGTAAACTGACATGAAGGTATTAAAACGTAAAGATGTTTTGCGCATGCGATCTAAATTTAGAATGATGCCCCTTTGCTCCAAGCTTACGTTCTCGAAAGTCGTCTTTCACGACTTGAAGTCAATGATATGTCACCTAAATGAAGAGTTAAAAACAACAGAACAAGACCAAAAACATCAAAACAAATCAAAGGCGGAAAACACACTTTGCACAATATTGCGGGAGGTATTTTACCGTTGGCCTCACATTTGTCTTTAGAAAAAGCAATACATTGAGGTATGAGTGAGACATTCGGCCACAAAATGGCTGGCAATTGTTTCAGGAAGTTCGGGTGATATGGAAAAACCTCACTACACGGACATCCGATGAAAAAAAAAAGAATTCGAAGGAGTAAATATTACTGTGCTCGAGTGCTGTTCTCTCGTTAACCTCAAATAAGGTAAGACTCGGCTTTAATCATCAAGCTACAGGAATATATACATTGAATAGTGATAGAAGTGGCCCTACTGTACTCAATTTTAGGCCTGAAACTTTAATCGGCTAAGCTTTGGGATTTGCAGTTTAAATCTAAAAAAAATTGAGAACAAACGGATCGAAAAGGCCATTTGTTTATGTTTTATGCAATCAAACGTGAGTTTGTGACAAGGTGGATCTGAGTCCTATGTGCTTGTATGACGTATTTTGGTGTGAAAACCACTTTGCAGTGAAATTAGAGCAGCCAACAAGCGTGGTTTGAAATCGTCGTCGCTTAACCGGAAATTAACAAATTCAGTTGACGCCTCCATCTTTCAGTGAGTGTCTTACATCAACGCGTTTATTTTAGTTATTTATGTTTACCAACTAAAAACTATCAAGATTACACAAATGAAATGGATGTTTGTATGGGAGTTTACTATTTTGCTGGCAGCGCCCGTGGGTAATATGAAGCGAATCCTGTGTTCTAATTGGCCACCCAAGTGGGCAAGATGGGCCCATCTTGCCCGCAGGAGATTTCTCGCTTTGATTCAGCGCAAGAAAAAACGTTACTTAGAACGTACAGACAAGTTTCTTAATGTTTGAACAATAACAGCAATAGAGTCGCAAAAAGCGGCAAATGACAGTAAAAAAAGAGAAAACATTAAGATAAACTTAAACGACTCTCCACAAACACAGTGAGCTTCCTTTCAAGTCTTTCGAAATTAATAAGAGTTGATTCTTAATAAAGCAATGATCTTTTGAAGTATTATAAATCCTTTATTGACTAAGCTTGTTCGGTCTAGATGGCTGGATATCAGCCTCATTCTTTTTTCCGTGTTATTGACCTCCACTTAGTCTCGTCCATGAAAACGCAACAAAGGAACTCGGCCAATATCTAGCCCTCGTGACCTCACGCTTGTTTAATATCGTATATATAGGATAAACTAGTAAGATTAACGTTTTTCATTGATATTAATTTGAAAAATAATTTTATTTTCCTGAAGGGATGCTTCAGCCACAAATTGTTTTCCTTTTAGTGATGTCATTTGCAATACAATGCTTCGGTATGTGAACACTTTATTCTTATTGTCCACACATGTGTTACAACTCTTTTCAGATGCCTCAAGCTGAGAAATTTCTGAAATGAGAATGGCTAAGAGAGTTTACCATTTGGTATAAATGATCAGTAGGATAATTTTGGTTTTATGAACTGAGTTGATAATGTAAATTGGCCACCGTAAAGACTTTCAAAGCTGACATTTCAGGTGCTAGCCCTTCGTCAGAGTGAATGGAAGAATTGTGGGTTGCATGTGTGTTTATATGCAGAAAATGGAACCAAGCTATTGGTGCGAACATGGTCACAAGAAAAACAAGAATAAATTAAGTAAATGAAAACTTTGAAAACTTACCCTCTTTATCAAGTGATAAAAAGCATGGTTTCCGCAGGGCATTTGGGACACCTTCCAACTAAATATCGATCGCAGCTTCGCCGTTGGTGATATGAGTGTTGGACGCCCATGATTTTCAATTTTCATTAAAAAGTTACGTAACATCACTCACAGCCCACTGCAAGTTATCAATATCGGTCCAATTATAACGAAATTCGATACCAGCAAGATCTCCCCTAGTAACACCCTAGAAATACACTGGTGAGGAACCCTTATTGTTTCACTTTGCAAATCCAATTATTATTTATTTATCGCTTACAAGAATTCTCAGCCCTTATTTCAAATAAGTGACTACTGTAATAACTGAAATTCTTGATAATGGTCATCTGTGAACGAATCAGGAGGCAATAATTCATTCAAAAATGTGAAAATTTTAAATTACAGTGAAGTAAGTTCAACTTTGAAAATTATGGTTTTTATTAACTATTATTATCTCATTTTCTTTCTTTTCCTGCGGAAATTTATAAACAAATCAGGATGTAAGTGTCTTACTTAATTTATTCACTGTTAGTTAGGAATGCATGCGCGTGGCTTTTTTCTTTCATTAGATAGTAATACTGACAATAATTAATGACAGAATTGATCAAAATTCAAATGATGTATATAATTCATATAGACTGATACTCTTATAAAAATCAGGGACAGTCCTTTATTATGGAATCTGCCTGACTACTCGATATACAAATAAGATGACTCTTCTTATGTTGATAACTTGAATCCACTTGCTTTTATCAAGAATTCTATCAAAAATTCTCCTAATTCTTAAAAAAAGTAAATAAAATTAACTTTTCAGATGACTACTTTCTTTTAATAATTACGAATATCGAATTCTTTTTTTATATTAATAACTTCAATCTCATTACTTTATCAAAAATTCTACCAAAGATTCTCCTAACTCTTCATTATGAGAATGAATAAAATGAACTTTTCAGATGATTACTTTCTTTTAACAAATAATACTATCTCTTTACTTTTCATGTGGATTTTGTGGAACAAATCAGGGTGTAAATTTCTTCATACTTTACGTAATGGTTTATGAGAACTTGGCTTGTTATTTTGATGAGGATACGGTGATATGAGAATGAATAAACTTAATCCTCACATAATTACTTTCTTTGGCCGAATAGTTTCTTTTAAGAAAATTCTTTTCTTATATTGATAACTTGAATCTCTTTAATTTTATGAAGAATTGTATCAGAGATTCTCCTAACTCTTCAATATAAGAAGGAATGAAACTAACTTTTAAGATGAGAAATTCCTTTAACAAATAATACTATCTCTTTACTTTTCATGTGCATTTTGTGGAACAAATCAGGTCGTAAGTATCTTCATACTTTACTTAATGTTTAACGAGAACTTGGCTCGTTGTTTTTGATGAGGATATGTTGAAATAACTACCGTTATATGCAGTATCGATCAAGTCTAAAGACATCCTCATAATTGATCAATCCTATAAACTTATCACGCCCAAGATAGCCCATCAAAAAGGACAGATCATCAGTGATTTCAAAATAATACCATTATGGATATAAGGAAAGTGACTTTTCTTCACAGTATATTTATTACTATCATTTAAGTCCTGAATAAAGTATTCTCCTAACTCTTGAATTTGAGAATGAATAAAATTAATCCCTAATATAATTACTCTCTTTGACCGAATAGTGTCTTTTAGGAGAATTTTTTTCTTATATTGATAACTTGAATCTCCTTACTTTCTCGAAGAATTCTATCAAAGATTCTCCTTACTTTTCAATATAAGAATGAATAAACTTAACTTTTCAGATGATTACTTTCTTTTAACAAGTAATACTATCTCTTTACTTTTCATGTGGATTTCGTGGAACGAATCAGCTCGTAAGTATCTTTTTTACATTACTTTATGGTTAGCGAGAACTTGGCTCGTTCTTTTTGGTGAGGATATTTTGAAATAACACCGTTATATCCAGTATCGATTGAGTCTTAAGACATCCTGATAATTGATCAATCTTACAAAGTTATCACGCCCGTGAGAGCCCATCAAAAAGGACAGATCATTGGTGATTTCAAAATAATACCATTATCAATATAAGAAGAACGACTTTTCTTCACATTCTATTTGTTATTATCATTTAAATAAGTCCTGTATCAAGTATTCTCCTAACTCTTGAAATGAGAATGAATAAAAGTAATCTCTCAGATAATTGCATTTTTTGACCGAATAGTTTCTCTCAAGAGAATTCTTTTCTTATATTGATAACTTGAATCTCCTTACTTTCTTGAGGAATTCTATCAAAGATTCTCCTAACTCTGCAATACAAGAATGAATAAACTCAACTTTTCAGATGATTACTTTCTTTTAACAAATAATACTATCTCATTACTTTTTATGTGGATTTTGTGGAACAAATCAGCTGGTAAGTGTCTTCATACGTTACTGAATGGTTTATGAGAACTTGGCTTCTTCTTTTTGATGAGGATATGGTCAAATAACTACCGTTACATGCAGTGTCAATCAAGTCTAAAGACATCCTCATAATTGATTAATCCTATAAAGGTATCACGCCCATGAGAGCCCTATCAAAAAGGACAGATCATCAGTGATTTCAAAATATACCATTATCAATATGAGCAAAAAGACTTTTCCTCACATTATATTTGTTATTATCATTTAAGTCCTGTATCAAGGATTCTGCTAAGTCTTGAATATGACAATGAATAAAATTGATCCCTCAGATAATTACTTTCTTTGAACCGAATAGTTTCTTTTAACAGAATTCTTTTCTTATATTGATAACTTGAATCTGTTTACTTTTATGAAGAAATGTATCAAAGATTCTCCTAACTCTTCAATATAAGAATGAATAAAACTAACTCTTTAGATGAGAACTTCCTTTAACAAATAATACTATCTCTTTACTTTTCATGTGCATTTTGTGGAACAAATCAGGTAGTAAGTATCTTGATACTTTACTTAATGTTTAACGAGAACTTGGCTCGTTTTTACTTAATGTTTAACGAGAACTTGGCTCGTTTTTTTGATGAGGATATGGTGAAAAAACTACCGTTATATGCAGTATCGATCAAGTCTAAAGACATCCTCATAATTGATCAATCCTCTAAAGTTATGACGCCCATGAGAGCCCCATCAAAAAGGACAGATCATTACTGATTTCAAAACAATACCTTTATTAATATAAGAAAAGTGACTTTTCCTCACACTATATCTATCATCATTTAAGTCTTGTATCAAGGATTCTGCTAACTCTGCAATATAAGAATGAGTAAAGTTACTCCCTCAGATATTTACTTTCTTTTGCCGAATAGTTTCTTTTAGGAGAATTTATTTCTTATATTAATAACTTGAATCTGTTTACTTCTATGAAATATTGTATCAAAGATTCTCCTTACTCTTCAATATAAGATTTAATAAAATTAACTTTTCAGATGATTACTTTCTTTTAACAAGTAATACTATCTCTTTACTTTTCATATGCATTTTGTGGAATAAATCAGTTTGTAAGTGTCTTCATACTTTACATAATGGTTAACGAGAACTTGGTTCGTTGTTTTTGATGAGGATATGGTGAAATAACTGCCGTTATATGTAGTGTCGATCAAGTCTAAAGACAATCTCATACTTAATCAATCCTATAAACTTATCACGCCCATGAGAGCCCATCACAACAGATCATCAGTGATTTCAAAATAATACCATTATTGATATAAGAAAAGTGACTTTTCTTACTATTATATTTATTGTTATCATTTAAGTCCCGTATCAAGGATTCTGCCAACTCTTAAATATGAAAATGAATAAAATTAATCCCTGACATAATTACTTTCTTTGACCAAATAGTTTCGTTTACGAGAATTCTTTTCTTATCTTATATTGATAACTTGAATCTCCTTACTTTTATAAAAAATTCTCCTAACTCTTCAATATAAGATTAAATAAACTTAACTTTCAGATGATTACTTTCTTAAAACCAATAATACTATCTCTTTACTTTTCATGTGCATTTTGTGGAACAAATCAGGGTGTAAGTCTCTTCATACTTTACATAATGTTTAACGAGAACTTGGCTCGTTTTTTTGATGAGGATATGGTGAAATAACTACCGTTATATGCAGTATCGATCAAGTCTAAAGACATCCTCATAATTGATCAATCCTATAAACTTATCACGCCCAAGATAGCCCATCAAAAAGGACAGATCATCAGTGATTCCCTAATATAATTACTCTCTTTGACTTTTATCAATATAAGACTTTTATCAATATAAGAAGAACGACTTTTCTTCACATTCTATTTGTTATTATCATTTATGTAAGTCCTGTATCAAGTATTCTCCTAACTCTTGAAATGAGAATGAATAAAAGTAATCTCTCAGATAATTACATTTTTTGACCGAAAAGTTTCTCTCAAGAGAATTCTTTTCTTATATTGATAACTTGAATCTCCTTACTTTCTTGAGGAATTCTACCAAAGATTCTCCTAACTCTGCAATACAAGAAAGTATAAACTTAACTTTTCAGATGATGTGATTTCAAAATAATGCCACTATAATATGAGAAAAGTTATATTTATTATTATTATTATGATCATTTAAGTCCTGTATGAAGAATTCTCCTCACTCTGGAATTTGAGAATAAATATAAAATTCCCTCAGAAAATTATTTCTTTGGCCGAATAGTTTATTTCAAGAGAATTCTTTTCATATACCGATAAGTTGAATCTCCTTACTTTGATGAAGAATTCTATCAAAGATTTTCACTCTTCAATAAAAGATTGAATGAAATTAGCTTTTTAGATGATTACTTTTTTTTAAACAAATAATACTATCTTTTTACTTTTCATGTGGATTTTGTGAAACAAATCAGCTGGTAAGTCTATATTTTACATAACATCAGTATGCATATTCTCCATAGCACGCAAGTGGGCGTCGAAAATACCAGCCATAAGTTACAATGGTTATGACTCATGAATTGTTATTGTTATTTTAATTTGATATAGTCAAAAAACTCGAATGAATAGGCAATGTTTTGCGCATGCAATTTGCAATGTTGGTAGGCAGTATTAATATAAGAAAAGTGGCTTTTCCTCACACTATATTTATTATGATCATTTAAGTCCTGTATTAAGGATTCTCCTGACTCTGGAATTTGAGAATAAATAAAACTAATCCCTTAGAAAATTATTTCTTTGGCTGAATAGTTTATTTCAAGAGAATTCTTTCTTATACTGATAAGTCCTGACAAATAATGCTATCTCTTTACTTTTCATGTGGATTTTGTGGAACAAATCAGATCGTAAGTCTCTTCATACTTTACGTAATGGTTAACTAGAACTTGGCTCGTTGTTTTTGATGAGGATATGGTGAAATAACTACTGTTATATACAATATCGATTAAGTCTGAAGGCATCCCGATAACTGATGAATCATATAAAGTTATGACGCCCATGAGAGCCCCATTAAAAAGGACAGATCATCAGTGATTTCAAAATAATACCATTATTAATAAAAGGAAAATGACTTTTCTTCACATTATATTTATTATTATGATTTAAGTCCTGTATCAAGGATTCTGCTAACTCTTCAATATGAGAATGAATAAGTGATTTTAAAATAATACCATTATTAATAAACGGAAAATGACTTTTCTTTACATTATATTTATTATTATGATTTAAGTCCTGTATCAAGGATTCTGCTAACTCTTCAATATGAGAATGAATAAACTTAATCCTCACATAATTACTTTCTTTGACCAAATAGTTTCGTTTAGGAGAATTCTTTTCTTATCTTATATTGATAACTTGAATCTCCTTACTTTTATAAAAAATTCTCCTAACTCTTCAATATAAGATTAAATAAACTTAACTTTCAGATGATAACTTTCTTTAAACCAATAAAACTATGTCTTTACTTTTCATGTGCATTTTGTGGAACAAATCAGCGTGTAAGTGTCTTTTTACGTTACATAATGGTTGACAAGAACTTGCCTTGTGGTTTTTGATGAGGATATGGTGAAATAACTACCGTTATATGCAGAATCGATCAAGTCTAAAGACATCCTGATAATTGATCAATCCTATAAAGTTATGAAGCCCAGGAGAGCCCCATCAAAACGGACAGATCATCAGTGATTTTAAAATAATACCATTATTAATAAACGGAAAATGACTTTTCTTCACATTATATTTATTTTTATGGTTTAAGTCCTGTATCAAGGATTCTGCTAACTCTTCAATATGAGAATGAATAAACTTAATCCTCACATAATTTCTTTCTTTGGCCGAATAGTTTCTTTTAAGAGAATTCTTTTCTTATACTGATAACTTGAATCTCTTTAATTTTATGAAGAATTGTATCAAAGATTCTCCTAACTCTTCAATATAAGAATGAATAAAACTAACTTCTTAGATGAGAACTTCCTTTAACAAATAATACTATCTCTCTACTTTTCATGTGCATTTTGTGGAACAAATCAGGTGGTAAGTATCTTCATACTTTACTTAATGTTTAACGAGAACTTGGCTCGTTGTTTTTGATGAGGATATGATAAAATAACTACCGTTATATGCAGTATCGATCAACTCTAAAGACATCCTGATAATTGATCAATCCTATAAAGTTATGAAGCCCAGGAGAGCCCCATCAAAACGGACAGATCATCTGTGATTTTAAAATAATACCATTATTAATAAAAGGAAAATGACTTTTCTTCTCATTATATTTATTATTATGATTTAAGTCCTGTATCAAGGATTCTGCTAACTCTTCAATATGAGAATGAATAAACTTAATCCTCACATAATTACTTTCTTTGGCCGAATAGTTTCTTTTAAGAAAATTCTTTTCTTATATTGATAACTTGAAGAATTGTATCAGAGATTCTCCTAACTCTTCGATATAAGAATGAATAAAACTAACTTTTTAGATGAGAAATTCCTTTAACAAATAATACTATCTCTTTACTTTTCATGTGCATTTTGTGGAACAAATCAGGTCGTAAGTATCTTCATACTTTACTTAATGTTTAACGAGAACTTGGCTCGTTGTTTTTGATGAGGATATGTTGAAATAACTACCGTTATATGCAGTATCGATCAAGTCTAAAGACATCCTCATAATTGATCAATCCTATAAACTTATCACGCCCAAGATAGCCCATCAAAAAGGACAGATCATCAGTGATTTCAAAATAATACCATTATGGATATAAGGAAAGTGACTTTTCTTCACAGTATATTTATTACTATCATTTAAGTCCTGTATCAAGTATTCTCCTAACTCTTGAATATGAGAATGAATGAAAGTAATCTCTCAGATAATTACGTTTTTTGAACGAATAGTTTCTCTTAAGATAATTCTTTTCTTATATTGATAACTTGAATCTCCTTACTTTCTTGAAGAATTCTATCAAAGATTCTCCTAACTCTGCAATACAAGAAAGTACAAACTTAACTTTTCAGATGATGTGATTTCAAAATAATGCCACTATAATATGAGAAAAGTGACTTTTCTTCACGTTATATTTATTATTATTATTATGATCATTTAAGTCCTGTATGAAGAATTCTCCTCACTCTGGAATTTGAGAATAAATAAAACTAATCCCTTAGAAAATTATTTCTTTGGCCGAATAGTTTATTTCAAGAGAATTCTTTTCATATACCGATAAGTTGAATCTCCTTACTTTGATGAAGAATTCTATCAAAGATTTTCACTCTTCAATAAAAGATTGAATGAAATTAGCTTTTCAGATGATTACTTTTTTTTTAACAAATAATACTATCTTTTTACTTTTCATGTGGATTTTGTGAAACAAATCAGCTGGTAAGTCTTTATATTTTACATAACAATAGTATGCATATTCTCCATAGCACGCAAGTGGGCGTCGAAAATACCAGCCATAAGTTACAATGGTTATGACTCATGAATTGTTATTGTTATTTTAATTTGATATAGTCAAAAAACTCGAATGAATAGGCAATGTTTTGCGCATGCAATTTGCAATGTTGGTAGGCAGTACTAATATAAGAAAAGTGGCTTTTCCTCTCACTATATTTATTATGATCATTTAAGTCCTGTATCAAGGATTCTCCTGACTCTGGAATTTGAGAATAAATAAAACTAATCCCTTAGAAAATTATTTCTTTGGCTGAATAGTTTATTTCAAGAGAATTCTTTCTTATACTGATAAGTCCTGACAAATAATCTCTTTACTTTTCATGTGGATTTTGTGGAACAAATCAGATCGTAAGTCTCTTCATACTTTACGTAATGGTTAACTAGAACTTGGCTCGTTGTTTTTGATGAGGATATGGTGAAATAACTACTGTTATATACAATATCGATGAAGTCTGAAAGCATCCCGATAACTGATGAATCATATAAAGTTATGACGCCCATGAGAGCCCCATTAAAAAGGACAGATCATCAGTGATTTCAAAATAATATCATTATTAATATAAGAAAAGTGGCTTTTCCTCACAGTATATGTATTATGATCATTTAAGTCCTGTATGAAGAATTCTCCTGACTCTGGAATTTGAGAATAAATAAAACTAATCCCTCAGAAAATTATTTCTTTGGCCGAATAGTTTATTTCAAGAGAATTCTATTCATATACCGATAAGTTGAATCTCCTTAATTTGATGAAGAATTCTATCAAAGATTTTCACTCTTCAATAAAAGATTGAATGAAATTAACTTTTTCAATGCTTACTTTATTTTTTAACAAATAATACTGTCTTTTTACTTTTCATGTGGATTTTGTGAAACAAATCAGCTGGTAAGTCTTTATATTTTACATAACATCAGTATGCATATTCTCCATAGCACGCAAGTGGGCGTCGAAAATACCAGCCATAAGTTGCAATGGTTATGACTCATGAATTGTTATAGTTATTTTAATTTGATATAGTCAAAAATCTCGAATGAATAGGCACTGTTTTGCGCATGCAATTTGCAATGTTGGTAGGCAGTTCTACTATTTAGAGTCACTTTAACTTGTCAATCATTTAAAGTTCCGTTATAAATATAGTTCATGGTGGCTGGTCATCCTGGGGGTCATGGGAGAGATGTAGCCTAACTTGCGGTGGTGGATCGCAGAGCCGAGTGCGCAGTTGTACAAATCCTCCCCCACAGTGGGGCGGAAGTAGGTGCCATGGACATAGTAGCATGAGCCAATCTTGCAACACAAATCATTGTCCAGGTGAGAGTGTGTAATCCGCGTTAAACCAACAATCTTTTATCATTTTGATTATTAATTTTGCTGGTTCCAAGTGCTTCAAGCACTTTTAATTTAATTTACAATTTTTTTAGATATCAATGTTTAGTAGTAAGGTTTTTACCATACGCTGCCATTTAGATTCGTCAAAGTTCTGTTCATGCCTTATTTTTATCTTCTTTGTTCAAAAGGTTGAATGAATCAGCATTATATACCCATGCCATTTGTAATATCAATGTAGATATCAGTGTTTAGTAACTGTTAGGTTTCTACCATATGCTGGTATTTAGATTTTGTAAAGTTTCTTTCATTCCGTATTCTTATTTGAAACGGAAAAAATGTTGAATGAATCAGCAATATATATGCAAGCAATTTGCAATATTCGCGGGCAGTTCTTCATTTTATAACATATTTGACTTTTTAATCATGTTAACCTCTGATATGATGATTGTTGATGGTGGCTTCTTATCCTGGGGAGCATGGGAGAGCTGCAATGTAACTTGTGGGGGTGGATTGCAAAAACCGAGTTTTAAAGTTTTAAAGTTGTTTCTTAACGGCTTGTTCTTGAAACATTGTTAGTCAATGGTGGTTGGAGTGAGTGGATTCCCTGGAGTATCTGCACCAAAACAGTCAGTGGCATACAGATAAGGTTTAGAGAATGTTCCAATCCAGAACCAGCATATGGCGGGGAACATTGTAATGGGAGCAGAGCACTTGTAAGGGAATGTAACAAAATGTCCAGCTGCCACGAAGGTAACATACAGATGGTAAAATCAGTGCGTCGGAGTTTTAATTACATAGGGTGACATTAATTGAAATACAGACATCATGGATGGTCCGAAGTCTAATTGTAGTTGAACCCCAAATTTAAAGGCTAAGTACTGTTAAAAGCCTTTGTTGTTTAATCTACATCTTGGTAAAGTGACCTTGTCCAAAATTAGAATTACCATTACATCGCAGCTTGAATAAAGTTATTTTCATTACTATTATCATTATCATTTTCTAACTCATTATTATCATTAGGATCATCATCGTTATCGATATTATTATCGTACAATCCCTATTATTACAATTGCAAATGTTTATATTACTTTAGTATCATCATTTATACTGTTATTAGTCTCGTTACAGTGTTCATTGTTGTCATCCATAAGCATTTAGTGCTAAATTTCTTGTCAATCACAACTGAAATAGTGGGTTCTTGATAGAATAGTATGGGATGTCTGATGTGAGAAGTATCAACTATGTTCTTTTTTTTAACTGATCCTGAAAGATACCATTTTTAAATTTGGGGCTTATTATGTTTGTAACACACCTTGAATTGGTATACATATGAAACTAAGTACCTATTTGAGGCAATCATCGGCAAAATAATTAAGATTTGTAGAATATTGAAGAGGGCCTCTCAAGGTTTTCATATACTTTTGTATTATTTCTTTCATCAGTATTTCCATTGCGCTTTAAAACGGAGAGCAACCCCTCGGTTGGTACAATGGAAATCCATACAAACAGCAGCTGGAAAAAGCTTTGCACCAGTACGTGGAATAAAGTTGAAGTAGATTTGACATGCATGGCAATGGGATACTCTAACAGCAGTGATTATGGTAGATGGTATAAAGACAGTGGCAATGTATCAGAGACATCGACTAATTTCAACTGCACCACCACTTTGACAAAATGTGAAGAAAGCTTCTCAAACAAATTACAATTCTGTAAAGGTATGCATTTTGGACTCTGTTGTGATATTCCATTGGTAGACCTTGCCAAAACATCCTTTCTTGCTTTGGTAATTGATTATGTACTAGCGTTTTCTCGAAGACTGCTCTCTAAAAAAATATGATATATATTGACAATTAGGTTTTTTTGAGGAATAATTTAAATTGTTGAAGGCGTAAAGAGGCCCAAAAATGATACCTGAACAGCTGCCCATCAAAGAACCCGTACAGCTAAATTGGATTTCTAAACCTGTATGAACACCTTGCACTTTTAAATTTCTTCCTAATCCTGCTGTCTCCTTCTCTTATCCATATTTCTTCCTTTTATAAATTCACCGTTAACTTACCTTTACTGATTGCTCAATATTTTGTGACTTTATAAGTTCCCGTTCGCTTGAATGGTGCAAATGTAAAGTATGGTGGTAGAGTGGAAGTATTTTACAAAGGGAAATGGGGAAAAATTTGTACCAATGGATGGGATTTCAAAGATGCCCAAGTTATTTGCCGTCAACTCGGCTTTGAAGAAGCTCTTGCTGAATTCATTGGCTCAAACGTAGAGGATGGAAACATTACTTCTGTAATGGTGGATGTTTCCTGCAATGGAGAGGAGGTAGAACTTGCATCTTGTGCACGCACTGATGGAAAGTTAAATGTCCCTGGTCAATGTCAAGGAGATGGCAAAGGTTCTCAAGCACTGTGTCAACCAAGTAAGTAAGATATTAATAACGTCGAGGTGAAAATTCCTAAAGGTGACTGGTCCTCGTGAATATAGTCATGTGTTTAAAGTTAAACATCAAAGATCAAGATATTATTAGTTTTGAAACAAACTAATGCCAAAATACTGAGACAGAATGAACTGATAATTGTGCTACTTGAAAACATTTCTTTCAGAGAACAAAGAAGTATTGGGAAAAGAGAATCTTTACTTTGATATTAGCAGCAATGAAATCCTTCACTGCTCAATACGTAACAAAACCAGTTTTGCGAAATGGGTCATTAATGGTCAAAAGGTGCAAAGGATGAATTCTTCTTCTAAGAGGGTCAAGACCACAGAAGATGGTAAACTGGTCATAGTAAATGTGCAGTTGTCTGATGGAGGAACATATGAATGCCTCAGACTGGAATATGTTCAGTATTACACGGTTTACATTAATGGTAGGAAAATCCTTTTCAACACATTTAGAAGACCTTAATTGCCTCATTGTAGAGTAAGTTAACATAACAGTAAATGTGCCCAGCACTCACAATATAGACACACAATAGGGACTAGTTAGCTTTTCTTCATTGTGGCTTCAGTAAGTGGTTAGTTTCTTTATTTATTTCAACAGCAAGATTCACTGAGAACACTAGAGACCAGCAGAGCCTCACTGCTTACACATCTGGTATTATAAACTGTGGTGCTGAAGGAACACCACGTCCACAGATAACTTGGAGTAAACAAGGAGAAAAGTTAGTACTTGATGGGAGAAGATTCACTCAAATTTCCAGTGGCAGTCTACAGATTGATCCTGTTCACCCTGAAGACAATGGCACATACAGATGTACCATGGAACAAAATAAAGGATCAAAAAGGGTCACAAGCAGACATAAAAGCATTAATGTGTCTGTTATAGGTGAGTGAGTTATTGGAAAAATCTGAAACTGGTTCAGTCATTATACCAACATGTAATAATAGTAAAAATAGTGATAAAAACTTTATTTTAGTGTCAAACCATGAAGCCTGAGGAATCCATGCTAATAAGGGAACACAGACTAATACAAAATACAAAAATTAAACGACTAAAATATCTACTCTAAAATATGAATAGTACAAAGTGCAGTTTAAAATATATTAAAGATGAAGCTAAACATTATAGGTAACTATCAATAGCTGATCCTCAGAATTTAGTCATTAAGTAGTTCAGCTGCATGTAGATAATGCTGGTAAGGTGGGTTTCTGATTTCATTTATTGAGGTTAAAACAATCTTTGTTACTTTTTTCTGAAGGGCTTTTAATTTTTTTCTGATAGGCATTTCTGCAAGGTCATCTTATATGTTCCAATGATTTGTTGTTTTTAGCCGTTCGAAAAGGACTTTCATCTGGTTATTCAAATTAGTCACATGAAAATGCTTTGTCTAATTTATAGACTGATGTTATGAACCCAAAAAGGAAATTGCCCTTTAGGATATTCGTATTATGTGTGTATAACTAAAGGCACTGTGTTTTAACTTTTTTACTTGTTTATTCAAAGTTCTACCAGAGGTGAGAATTTCAGGAGCAACCTATCTAATCAGAGAAGGAGACACTGTCACTTTGACTTGTAAAATCATTCAAGGTCAGCCTCAGCCACAGATAACTTGGCTTAAGAATAACTTATCTGAAGGACACAGCATGTCTCTCTCCTTTCATAAGATAACAGAGAAAGACACAGGTCTGTATACCTGTGAAGCGAAAAATCCTGGAGGAAGTTCTGCTGAAAACATCTATATTTCTGTTAAAGGTAAGTTGTTAAGTCTTAAACTGGATTTTAAATCATTCAGTTGTGTCAGCTGCGGTGGGATAGACTCTGGATTAATTGCTGTGGGTTAAGGCACTGGCCAGGATCATTTTGCCATCTTCTTGAGTGAGGAAATACCTCCATCTAGTAAGAGGGTTTTCTTCTTGAAATCTCTTCCTTCTTTTAACATTTACTTTAAATTTTGAACTGCAAATCGATATCATACGTATGTACTGCTGGTTAGTCGAGCAAGATCATTTCTGTCGTATCCTCTTGGATGACAGGCCTCACCTGCATGGTGCCTGACTCTCCACACAGACAGTGGAGCTATGCTATTCAGGTGGGAATGTGGTGACGAGAAAACACGAATAAATTAGTTGAGCGATTTTCATTCAACTAATTTATTCTTGTTTCTCATCACTATATTCCCACCAATAGTGTAGCTCTTATTTTCTCTGAGGATGACAGTCTTCACTCTCATGATGCCTGAATCTCCACCGGGAATTTTAATGAACTTTTAGGAAAACCCTTACTAGTTGTTATGGGTTTGTAATTAATTTTCCGAGCTTGATCCATAAGCGAAGAGTCACGAGTGATTTGCGATCATTGACAAGTTCAATAGGAAATATTTTTCTCTCACTTTAACGTGTAGTTGAATCATTCTTCAGTAAACTGAGAAGTGTGGTGCTTGCTTCCAACTTTTCATTTCTTAGCTCAATTATATTACACGGCTGCTATTTGTTAGTCATTGGCTGGAGCAATGAGTTGGAACCAAAACAAAATGTCTGCCATGACAATATTTTCTCTGTTAATATTATCTCATCGTGACTTTTATTTTAAATTTTTCTTTGCAGTTCCACCACATCTAAATCCTGAACTCAAGAATCTCTCAGTCCCACTGAATTCCACATTTGAAACAGATTGTTTTAAAAGGGGTGATCTTCCAGTATATGTCAACTGGACCAAGGATGGAAAAGCTCTTGATAACAAAAATACATTAGTTATTAAGCGCATGACGCTTGATCATGGAGGTTTCTATGAATGTGCTGCTGAAAATCTGGTTGGAAAAGTTAACATCTCCTTCTGGATCGATGTCACTGGTAAATCAAAATCATTTTATAAATATTTACAAACGGTGCTTGGTTTGTCTTCGATTTGGATACCTCAGTAAGATTGATATATAGATTTGAAGTGGATGCTCAGTTTAGTTATTTTGGTATAAACTAAGGTTTTCATGTTATTAATATATTCAGGGGTCTAACATGTTGTTTCGCCCTTAGCTCCGGTTGGAGCATAGGCCATTAACCACTTCCGTCCTCCATCGGGTTCTGTCCTGGGCAAATCTTCCTAAAGTGGCCGAAGTGTGGCCCCAGTTTCTCATTTGGGACTCTACACCTCTTCTCCAGGAGTTCCTGGGACGACCCCTCTTTCTCTTGCCCTGGGGGTTCCAACGTAGTGCCTGCCGGGTGACGTTGTTAGCCGGTTTCCTTAGGATGTGACCTATCCATCTCCACTTTCTCTTTGAGATCTGAGTTATGATTGGTTCCTCGCCTGCTAATTCGCACAGCATCTCGTTCGTTACCCTATCAGTCCAACTGATTTTTAAAATTCGCCTAAGGCACTTATTGACGAAGGTCTGCAATTTCTGGGACGTTTGCTTAGTTGTTCTCCACGTTTCTGAGCCATAGAGGAGGACTGCTTTGACGTTGGTGTTAAAAATTCTAAATTTGGTTCTCCGTGAGATGACATGGGAGGACCACACTTTCCTCAACATATTGAAAGCTACTCTGGCTTTGTTTATCCTGACCTTGATATCTTCATCGGAACCTCCGTCAATGCTGACTACACTGCCTAGGTAGACAAAAGATGTTACTTCCTCCAAGATGGTATCCCTCACTTTAACTGGTCTGTTGTTGGTGCAGTTGACCTTCATAACCTTGGTCTTACTCACATTCGGATGCAGGCCTAACTTGATGGAATTAGCTGTTAGCCTTGCTGTTTTGTCCTGCATTTGTTGGTTGTTACTTGACACCAGGGCGATATCATCAGCAAACTCTAGATCTTCAAGTTGCTCCAATAAGTTCCACTGGATCCCATTTCGCTGTTCTCTAGTTGTTTCCTTCATGATCCAGTCCATAGCAAGTAGAAACAAAAACGGTGCCATCAAACAACCTTGCTTGACCCCAGTGTTGACCGTGAAGCTATCTGACAATCCACTAGCATGAAGGACTCTGCAAGTCGTCTTATCATAGGAATTTTTGATGATTCGAATGAATTTCCCCGGTATGCCATAGTGTCTCATAAGGCACCAAAGAACACTTCTATCGAGGCTATTAAAAGCCTTTTCAAAGTCGATGAAATTAACGTAAAGAGAAGTGTTCCATTCAGTTGACTGCTCAATGATTATCCTAAGTGTGGCTATTTGGTCGATACAGGAGTGGTCCTTCCTGAAGCCAGCCTGCTGATCTCTCAGTGTAGCATCCACAGCCCCCTGAAGACGAAGCAAGATAATTCTGTTCAGCACCTTCCCTGCCGCTGACATCAAGGATATACCTCTGTAATTCTTGCACTCCCGGCGGTCACCTTTCTTTGGCAGTTTTACAATGTAGCTCTCGTTCCAGTCCTGGGGCATCTCCTCCTCTTCCCATATCTTTCCAAGCAAGCCATAGAGGATATCTGCTGATAGGTCGGGGTCAGCTTTCAGGGACTCTGGAGGTATGTTATCTGGGCCAGCTGCTTTCCCTGACTTAAGCATCTTGATAGAGCGCACAATCTCTATTTTGGATGGCTTCCCGCAGTTCACATTCAACTCAGCTGAAGCCTCCGGTATTATTGGAAGGAAGTTCTGGCGGGGGAGGACGATTGAGGAGATCATTGAAGTATTGTGCCCACCGCTTAAGCTGCTCATCTTCCCTAGTCAAGATATTACCTTCTTTGTCCTTTACTTGGCTGCTAGTCTGTTGAAATTTACCCGCCAACTTCCTGGTGGTATCATAAAGGTCCTTCATATTGCCATGTGCTGCAACCTCTTCTGCCTTCGTCGCTAGGGTATCATAATATTCCCTTTTATCTTGTTTGATCTTACGCTTTACTTCACTGTTTGCTGCCTCATACCACTTGTGTGCCTCTGCCTTTTCTCTCCTTGTCCTGCTTCTGTTGTACTCTTCCTTCAGATGTTTTCTTTTGCTGATAGACCCCATGGTTCCTGGTGTAATCCATTCCTTGTGCTCAGCTGTCTTAGTCCCTAATACTTCTACACATGTTCTGTTAATACTCACTTTGATGTCACTCCATTCATCCTCTATATTCAGATCTTGTAGGGGCTGAAATCTGTTAGACAACGACAACCGGAAGCTCTGTACTGTATCACTATCCATGAGGTAGTGCACATTGTACTTTATCCTTGGATTTCGTGGTTGATAGTTACGCTTCAGCTTTAATCTGACTCTGGCAACTAGGAGGTGATGGTCTGATGCAGCGTCTGCACCTCTCTTGACGCGTGTATCCAATAAAGATCGCCTGAACTTCTGTGAGATGCATATATGGTCTATTTGATTTTCTGTTACGTGGTCAGGCGATACCCATGTTGCCTTGTGTGCTGTTTTGTGCGGGAACAAGCTTCCTCCGATGACAAGGTTGCAGTCTGCGCAGAAGTCTGCGAAACGTTCGCCATTTTCATTTATTGTCCCCAGACCATATTTACCCATAATCTGCTCGTATCCTCTGTTATTCTCTCCTATCTTTGCGTTAAAGTCACCCATTATCATTACAAGATCTCTTTCCTTCGCTTTGTCAATTATTTCAGTAAGCACACCATAGAAATCATCCTTGTCCTCCTCAGTTGAATCATTTGTGGGAGCATAGCACTGGATAATATGTGCGGTTATCTTCTTATGTTCTTATGTTTGGTCCTGAACCTGGCAGTGATAATTCTAGAATTTATAGGTTCCCATGAGATCATGGCTCTACGAGATTCTGATGTTAACATGAATGCGACACCCTCAGTGTGTGGTGCTCCGTCGTCCTGATGGCCTGAATATATGATAGTTGTGCCATCTGCCAATTTCATCTCTCCTGATGAGGTCCAGCGTGTCTCGCTCAGTCCGAGGATTGATAACTTGTACCTCTTCATCTCATGCGCTATGATGGTAGCACGGCCTGGTTGGAACATAGTTCTCACGTTCCACGTGCCTAATAGGGATGCTGACTTAGGAGAAAGAAGAGCAATCGGCTGTGTAGGATCCTGACGGCTTTCCCTACGCTGCGTCATATGCTGTCTGTGTGACGACCCCCTATTCCCCAAGTCGATGGTTAAGTTGAAATTGATCAATGATTCTGTAATCCGTTACATCCACTGCACGGGGGATTGGCCTATGCAGCTTCACCAGAGCCCTGTTAGCCAGCATTACCTGTTTCCACCTCTCACGACGAGGACGTAGGGTTGGACTTGGAGAGGCAGGGGTCTAACATACCCCTTTTTAAATGTGATATCCCTATCTATTCCCATGTACAGAATCCAGGTAATATCTCTAACTTCTGAAAATGCACGTATTTAGCAGACTCAAAAAATCTTCTCACACATTTAACGACTGCAAAATGACCTGTGGTTATCCAGTTTTATCTTGAGAACCTTGATTGAAGATTAACGGTGCCCCTTTTATTTCCAGTTTCTCCTCAGATCAAACTGTCTCCGATAAACCAGTCTGTTATTGATGGAGACTCAGTCAACTTTACTTGCCGTGCTACAGGTGTTCCAACACCAAACCTGACCTGGACATTTAATGACGGTAAACTTCCATCAGGTACTAAAGAAAACAATTTAGAGGGAGACTTGTTTGTAGAATTATTTCTGGAAATGCAGAAAATAACGAAGAAAATGGAAGGAATATACAAGTGTACGGCTAAAAACAAAGCAAATACAACCAGTTCCTCCACAACACTTCATGTTTTTGGTAGGTAGATAATACTAATGAGAATGATAGTAATCATAATTTTAGTGATATATATGTTAATGATGATAATGGATCTATTGTAAACAATGATTATATATGATGCCTTCATCTTTTGAGTTTATCTCCCTTGCTGGTGAATAGAATGTAAGTCGGACATAGTGATTAGTCTAAGAGTTGATCAAAAATAACCAAGAGCTTGTTAAGACTGGTTTTTGAAAAAACCGTTTAGAGATTGATTTTCGAACATAATTTTGGAAATTTTGTGAGAAACTAAAGCCCATGTGCGCAGCTGGTTGGGTTTAACGTATCTGGGAAAAATGATGAATTCTTAGAAAGATACTCGTTGTGCGCGCATGTGCAATTCACCAATAGTTTGGGGTGACTCCTCAATGTGATAGCTTTGCAAAGTTTTTTTAATGGTCACCCTACTCATTTTGGCCAGGTTATGCCATTGAACCTTTTAACAAAAACTCTTTTGAAGAGCCATTTACCCTACAATTTTCGTTCAGAGGGTTGCTTTTGGATTCTTTTGGGTCCATGATAATTACATTACTAAGGATATTATCAGTGAAGCTGTTTTAGACTAAATTCTAAGTTTTCTCTTTCTCAACACAGAAAAACCCACTGCTCAAATAACACCAAATTCACAATTAATACTTGCCACAGATGATGAGCTCACATTAGCTTGCAGCGTCAACGAAGCAACAGTAAATATCACTTGGAAAAAAGATGGAGACCCAATAAAAGAAAGGGCAGACATTGATACACAATTGAATAAGAAAACAAGTTACCTGGTTATTGCAAAGGTTGTGGAAGAGGACAGTGGTAAATATTCCTGTGAAGCTCGTAACAGACTAAGATATATGGCCCGCTCCACTGTGACAATAGAAGTCAAACGTAAGCTATTATTATTGTAGTGTCTACCATTAACCATTAGAGGTCGTTTATTTTCGATGAAACTGCTCCTTTTGCAATCGTTTTTTTAGGAAACTGTAAATCAGAGTTTACAATATGGGTCCACTGGCTTTTAGAAGCAGTAGCACCAACTTGTAGAGACTCGAATAATTTGTTGCAATATCATTATGATTGTTTGTTTTCTATTTGGGTGTTGCCATTGGTCTACATACAATTTACAATAATTGAAGGTCGTTTCTCAATTCAAAACAAGATTTGAATGACGTAGCTCATCTATTCATAGTTCTGATTTACCTTTTCATAAGGTAATGAGCAGGCGAAATCTAGCTTAAAGTAGTACGCCAACCCGGATAAATGCAGTTGCTAAAATTTAGAAGATCAGGTCATCACTTTAATTTGCAGTGTCTGATGTTTCCTCACTTTTAATGGGTTAGAACTGGCATATCGTGCTCAGATTGATGGGAAGTCAAATTTCCCAGGTAAATAGCAAGGAGATGGCAAAGGTTTTTTATTCTTGTGTCAACCAAGTAAGTAACGTACTGACAGCGCCAGAATGAAACTTCCTAAAGGTTGCTGGTCGTCACGACCATTCATTTGTTTATAGTGTTTACATGTTTACATTCAAGATCTAGATGCCAATGTACCTGTGACGATAATCTTATCGTAACTCTTTAATTTTTCTTTCTAGGTCCACCACATCTAAATCCTGAACTCAAGAATCTTTCAGTCCCACTAAACTCCACACTCGAAACAGACTGTTTTAAAAGGGGTGATCCACCAATATCTGTCAACTGGACAAAGGATGGAAAAGCTCTTAGTAGGAACAATACATTAGTTATTAAGCGCGTGACTTTTGATGATGGAGGTTTCTATGAATGTGCTGCTGAAAATCAGGTTGGAAAAGTTAACATCTCCTTCTGGATCGATGTTACTGGTAAATCAAAATAATTTTATGAAGATTTACAAACGGTGCTTGGTTAGTTCACGTTGTAGAGTGATGTACTGCCGTGCGATAGTTCAAGCCCTTGACTGGACCAACGTAAGGTCTTAAATAGACGAGGAGAATGTGCTGCCTTTCCTATGGCATGAGCAAATGGATAGGCATTCTAGTTTCTTGGACAAGGAGAATAAACTTTAAGCCCCATTTCCTGCGTCCTGCATCTTCTAAGAGGCTTGGGTTCGACTTGGAGTTTTTTTTCCATTAATGCCTGTGTCACTCACTGAAGAACATCATCTTAAAAAATAAAAATAAAAAAAAAACGTAAAAATTGCCTGAAGCTTGAGAAACCGCAGATAACCTTTTCGGGCATCTATGGGTCGAGTCTTATGACTAACGATGTGTATTTTACCATTAGCAAGCATTTTTTCCCAAAACCTGCCTGCGAGGCTACCGAGATAGGCTGGTGACAAAAAGTCCAATCTTATTATTTGTCGTCTAAATCTTAATTTTTTTCTAATTTCACAGTCATTGAACCTATCTCACTTAACTTTATCCTACTCTATTCTCTGCATGCCGTTCATGCCTAAGGTAATCTTGACACTATCTGCGCGTTAAGGACTCGAAATCCTAATGACGGAAGATTGGAGTTGCTCACGGTCCACTTTCTGATCCTCAATAGATTCTTCATTATTTCTCTCAACTTGAAAGAGGTTAGTCAATAAAACACGAAAACAAAGTGTTCCTGCGCATGTTTAAACAAAACTATTGGCTTTGTATTTTAGAGATTTTAAACTAGAAGACTCCCAAATTTGCTCTTCTTACTGCCAGATTACTTGTGGTTATTTGATTGTATCTTGAGAACCTTTGTTGAACATCAGTGGTGCTCTTTTTATTTTCAGTGTTTCCTCAGATCAAACTGTCTCCAGTAAACCAATCTGTTATTGATGGAGACCCAGTAAACTTTACTTGCCGTGCCACAGGCGTTCCAACACCAAAACTGACCTGGACATTTAATGGCCGTAGACTTCCATTGGGGATCAATGAAAACAATTTTAAGGGAGACTCATTCCAGGAATCATTCCTAAAAATACAGAGAGCAACAAAGAAAATGGAAGGAACATACAAGTGTACAGCAAAAAACAAAGCAAATGGAACAAGTTATTCCACAATACTTCAAGTATTTGGTAGGTTCAATAATTATAATGATTACAATGATAATAATAGTAATACTGACAGGGATGGTGTTGATTGTAATAATGATAGTAATAGTAATCGTAATTTTAATAGCAATAAGGGTAATGATGGCGATGGATCCGTTGCAACAATGATAATTGAAGATACCTTCCAAATATGAGGTGAAAATGGTGGCTGGTGGCTAGAGGTTGCCCAAGAAGAACTGATAGCTTGTTAAGAATGAGATGGAGTATCGATAACCCTGGAATTTTTCCAAGACAATGGAGTCAAAGAGTGCAAATACAAGCTTGAGTGAAAAATATCGTAATGAATTGTGGGAAAGATAGTTGTTGCACATGCACCATTTACCAGTTGTTTGAGATGACTCTTCCATATAATCACTTTGTGACATTTTGTTATGGTCACTCTAATCATTTTGATCCAAAAGCTTATGATCACTGAGATGATCTGTAGCTTTGTATTGGGCAATATGTCTTTATAATAGAAAACAAAGGGCTGGGTCTCAGTTTATTTAGAAGCATCCTTGAATGGGATCTGAGACCCTTTGGCAAATCTTCAGAAACATTTTGGACAAGTATTTCAAACCTTCTTTAAAACGTCTTTGAAGCCAAGTTCCACTCAAATTGGCACGTTATACCCCGTATGTACCATTTGGAGGGTTGATTTCAAATCACTTAGTTTCTCTGATAATTACCTTACTGAGGTATTTTGAGTAAATTTTTTTAATGAAAACCAAGTTATGTATAAATTATCTCTTTCTCAACACAGAAAAACCAACCGCCAAAGTAACTCCAAAACCATATCCAACGCTCACCCAAGGTGATAAGCTTAGGTTAACTTGCAGCGTCAACAAAGCAACGGTAAATATCACTTGGAAAAAAGATGGAGACCCAGTAAAAGAACGGGCAGTCATTGAAACGCAATTAGATGAGACAACAAGTTATCTGATTATTGCAAAAGTTGTGGAGGAGGACAGTGGTGAATATTCCTGTGAAGCCCGTAACAGAGTAGGAAATGTGGCCCGCTCTATTGTGATGATAAAAGTCAACCGTAAGTTGGCAGTATTGTAGTGTAGAAACAATCTAAAATTTAACAGCAGTAAATCGTTCGACTTGACGGAACCTGAAACTTTTAAGCATGCTATTTGCTGTTTTCTGTTTGTTTGTTTGTTTTGTCTTCCTTTGCTTTTATTGTTGTTTTTTGTGTGTGTGAATGCGTGTATGGATGTCAGGTGGAAGCCTATAATTAAAATATGGGTCCCCTGGCCTGTTAGATACAGTAGAACCTACTTTTAGATACCCAAATAATTATCACCATTATTGCTTGTTTCCTATTTGGCAAAGGGAATTGCTCTACATCTATTCAACAAAAAAGCAGATAATTTCTCAATTAAAGACAAGATTCTGGCTAGGTCTTCTCCATATAGTTTTGATTTACCTTTCTTTGAATCTCAGCCATAAAACAATAGCCATTTCTAATGAGCCAGCTAGGCTCAAGCGAAAAAAGTATCCAGAGGAGCTGGCTAATATTGTGTAACAACCTTTTCCTTATCATCACATCTACTACCTTTGTCATTTGGCTAAGAAGCATGTGTTTAACTTACACCAACAGCTGTTAGTCCATTTCTGGTGTGGTATTATATTTTTGGATCAATGGCTGCTGTCATTGTTATTTTGCTCATGGGCTGCTATTTTTGGAAACGTCGGAGGACAGGTAAACCTCGCTCTTCATATCTTGTTTTGGGTAATTTTTCCAGACAATAATAAGTTGTGTGAGAAGCAAAAGCTTGGACAAGTTTATGTTTACTTTTACTCCACTTCGTATTTCAATTGTTCTCCTCAAGTTCGCTATTAGTTAGGTATTAATATCATCTCGGTTTGCAGGAAAATGAAAACCCTTGAGGCACTATAGGCATGTTTCTACTGTTTCTTGTCTTGCGATTTTATCTGATTTATAATCTTCTATTAACCACTGACCAAAGTGCATATTATTTTTATTTAAATATTAAAGTTAAGGCAGAACTTTTTTCCCTTCTTTATTTCTTTCTTTGATTTGTCAATCGGACCTACAGTGGCTGCTACCACTCTGTAAGTCAATTAGTTTCCCTTTTATTTACCAAATTGAAATGTTTTTTGAAAAAAAATTGAAGTTGGGGTTTATATCTTACTGTCATGTCAACCATTTCATTTGGAAAGTTAACTTGAATGATAGTCTGTGTGAACGAGTTGCTCTACAATTGTAGTTTTTGTGCACAAGAAAATGTTGTTTTTTCATTTCTAGATTGATTATCTTTCCATAAATTAAAGAAATCAGTCAGATAATTAAGAAACTCAAAAAAGTCTCCGTAACTTCTTTTGCTTGATCACTTATACTTTGATTTAGCAATAGAAATTGTGTGATTTTCATAATATTTAGTCCTGATCAAGGGGAGTCAGTTGAGATTGAGCTGTCGAATGTAGAAGTGGATGAATGGGAGATTGAAGTGAACCGTATCCTGCTTCAAGATGTCATTGGGCGAGGGGCATTTGGAGCAGTGTGGAGAGCTCTTCTTAGTTCTCCAAATGGGAGACCTGGAAATCGTACAGTTGCTGCTAAATGCTTTACACGTAAGATCTATTCAACTATCTCTCCTCAAAGCACGTGGGTGGGTACTTAGCGTTTCTTGCCAAGGGTACTTTGCACTTTCCAGTAATCATTTATCTCAGGTTGACCAAGGCGCTCTAAGAGATTCGTGCAAAGTTATTTTTTATAACAAAAGCAACAATTAAACAATAGAGGCATCAATAGCAATAAAAAATTTGCAGGCGTGTGCCACAATCGTGAGGCAAAGAAAATATGAATTCCTCGAAAGGATTCGCTCGCCGACCGGTTCCATTTTTGAAGTTGTGAGCTTCAACAACTGGGTTTCAAAGACCTCCTAAGATGTGAGGTCTAAATCCTCACCCGAAATTTCGCTTCTTAAGCACGAGAAAATTCGTCAATAAGGATTTTTTCCCCGGTTATAAAGTATTTCCTTTTTATTGTAGCCACCGCAGGGGAGGAAGGAAGAAAATGTTTGATGCGAGAGATCGAGCTGGGAAAAATTCTCGGTGTAAGCAATCAGCCAAACATAGTGAAGTTCATTGGCTGCGTCACTAGAGAAGGTACATGCTAAGTTTAAGGCGTCATTCTTATTATATGCAATAATATTTCAACTGAGTATGAGATTGTTAGCTTGTTTGTTTGTTTGTTTGTTTTTACTGATTCGTTCCTTCTTTTCGTTATTTTAAGTTCATCCGATCCTTATCATGGAACATTTGCCATGTGGTGACCTGCTTGGTTACATGAGAAAATGCCGAGGAATTAATGATCGGTATTATCTTGGAGAAGGGAGGCCTCAAGATTTGAACAACTATGACCTTGTGCTCTTTGCCAAACAAATCGCCGCCGGTATGGTATTCCTTGGATCAAGGGGGGTAAGTAACCAAAATGCTTCTACATTTAATTTTACCGCAGAAATATCTGTAAGGGATTGTTATATCTTTTGAGTTGCTTGAGTATAGATATATCTAAATTATATGAATTTTTTCGGAAGCAGGTTTCATATTCTCAATATTTCTCAAGAGTTCCATTGGTATTGTCAGTGGGTCACCTAATGTCGTAGTCATTTTGATATATGTTTGGTCTGTAATGAACACCTTAGGAACAAGAGGTCTTACAACCCATGCAAACGTCTGTATAATTTTCCCTCTGGTCATGGTAGATCTCACAAAAGATATGCATTTGTTAGCAAGTTTACATTTTGGATCTTTGTCTTTGGGTAGATAATCCATCGTGACCTGGCAGCTCGAAACGTCCTCCTTGATAACAACTATGTGTGCAAAGTGACCGACTTTGGCATGGCATATCAAAACTTCAAATATGGTCATGGAAATGCCAAAAAGGTAGAAGATCGTCTTTGCTTTATCTTTTTTGCAGTGGCACTTGCAAACAGGTTCCTAAGGTTAGCCCTAACTCTGCTTAAAATTCACCTTAACTGCCAAATGAGGATAGCTCCACGTTCTGCCATGCCACAGATTACAACTGAGTTAGTTGACTTTATCATCTAAATTTACGACAACTGCTAAATTTTGACACTCCATAAAGTCTCGGAAGATGTGCATCAACAACTTCACGTTTACATGCATGTCCTTTTTTAACTCGCTAGTATTAAAACACTTATTTTTAAACAAACTGTCGTTGCAGGGCTGTTTGCCAATCAAATGGACTGCACCAGAGATTTTGTTGGGAAATTTCGCTGGACTTTCCACCTTAAGTGACGTGTATGTATGATGTATATTTTTGCACTTAGCAAGCCATCTCTTTGGTTTTTGTCTTTACAAGCTCACTTAGAGAATATCTCGGAAACAGTTTTTCGAAATTTTTTCAGGTGGTCTTACGGAATCGTTCTGTATGAGATAGTTACCCTTGGTAAGTCAAACTATGTTCAACAAAAAATATTTATACTTCCCGTCCGTCCATGTGTGGAAATGTTGTAGGTATCGTTTTTGGAACTCGTTAGTAATGTCAATGCCTTTAGGACCCAATTGGCAGACGTTAGTGTGATGAGCTGTGGCAGAAAAACTTGTTGTGCCAAAGTTTACGCCAATGATGAATTTTGCTCAGCTTGTCGAAGTTTCATTCTCTGTAACTGAGAAACGTTGTGTCAGGACTTTCCTTGCTCTGATTATCACTCAAGACGACTAGCATTTTGTGTTCGACTTTAAATGACGAAAAACCTTTCAAATTACTTGGCAGAAAAGTGGTAATCAATTACATAAAACATCAGGCTAGGAAACATCATGTTTCGAGTGCTGCGGTCAAGCACAAGAAGTGGATCTCTGATTTAAATCTCAACATTTTTAAACGAAATATTTGGGAGTATCACAGCCACAATTTGTTTATTTCTTCGCAGGAGGAATTCCATATGAGGGGTGGTCAGAAGGGAATGTGGTTGCACGAGTCACACATGGATACAAACTTCCAAAGCCCGATCATGTTGATGATAAACTGTGAGTCTTGCCTTTCAAGTTGCCATGTTCCATTTTAAATCACCCAATCCCCCTAACCCCGATGAAAAACATATTCTCTTGAGTAATCTGATTTCTTCTTTCGTTACTGAGCTCTGCTAAATGAAACAAAGTTAACAGCGGTCACCAGTTTGTCTTTTCACTCAAGAATTTTGAAAAGATGAATTTTCAGCTATTACAACTAGACATTTCTTATCATTTTAGCCATTATTTGCACGGACTCTCTTAAGATTTCTGTAATGGTTGATTTTTATCACATATTACATAAACCACAGTCCAGTATTGACCATCATTCCTTTGTTCCAGGTATGCTATAATGAAAAGGTGCTGGAATTTTGACCCCGACTTTCGTCCTCCTTTTGAAAACCTTCGAAGAAGAATGGATACCTACCTTCGTGAAGAGGTTTGTAGCACGATTTGAACAAGTCCTTGACGTCCTTGTAGGCCTCTAAGATTATTTATTCCTCTAAAATTACTTCATAGACCACTACTCTTTCAAAGTTGGTTTCAGCAGATTAATGGAAGTGCTTAGGATTGTATTGGTTTCATCTAACTACGGCTGGAGCCGCTTGCGGGAATTTCAGTGCCTGGAGCTTCCATTTTGACGGCTTCTGCTTGTAGTTACGTTTCTTACTATTTGCCCCAGTTTATTGATGTTTTTTAAGTCTTAACACATTTAAACTTAAAACGCGCTAAGATCTCTCATGCCCACGAACCCATCTATCACCATTCCTTCCACCCTTCCCGCTACTTCCCCTCCAAACTGTCTGAGCATCTACATTCATAATAAAGGTTGATGGGAAAGTAAAACAGGGTAATTTGGTATTTTCAACTGAGTTGATAACGTAAATTGGCCACCTTTAAGATTTTAAAAGCTGACGTTTCGAGCGTTAGCCCCTCGTCAGAGCGAATGGCAAAGTTCTAACGCTCAAAACGTCAGCTTTTAGACTCTTTACGTTGGCCAATTTACGTTATCAACTCAGTTGAAAATACCAAATTACTCATCTACATTCATAACTTCCTACTCACCAACCAACCTGCCTAAGAAAACGCATTACTCTGTGCCTTCAAAGCGAGGATCATTTCTGTCCTTTGAAGTAGTCATTACAATTTTCTTCTTGATTTGACGTTAGGAAACATTGTGACGATCATGAAAATCCTCTTTTATTGCTTTTCCCTTCAGACATATCTGCAGCTGCTCGACATGGGATCTTATGACACGACTAAATACTCCAAGGTTGAAGATCTCGGAGGTGAAGATGCTGAACCAAGTGCACGACCTCTAAGGAACGCCGCGGCAAAGAGATTAGGGAAATGGGCCAGCGACCGTCGTTAGACTGTGTCATTTTGAATATTGCTTAGGAACCAAGCAGTTACAGTAAATTTCGGTAACTTTTTAGTGCATCAAGTATTAGAAGAAAATGTGTACTCGTGATAACGGTAATAATTTAAGGGCCTTATTGTGTTATAATAAATCAAAGCTGTTTCCTTGATGAGGCACCTTTAAGTCAGTTTTTTCGTAAGTTGCAATTGATAAATAACTCGATTTAGCTGACTAAGTCCGGAGTTTTAAAAAAGGAGGTTTTAAATGAGAAAGTAGCTCGTCTATTTAGATTTCTGTACTGGGAAAATTGTTTGCTACTGTTTACTGGTGAAACAATACGATTAGTTGTTAGCAATCATGCTATTGAAGTGTCCCCTGCTGGTGATATAGACTTGGTAATATATTTAGTAGTTTAGTGTTGATTTAGTGATGGACCTTTCAGAAGCGTGTTCTTTATCGACGAGATTGGTGACATGTCTTGTAATATGGTGTTACATGGGTCGTAAATTGCTTAAATTTTGTGTCATTGGTATCAGAAAACAAAAAAAAGTGCATCGCTATCGGTATGTTTACTCTAACCTTCTTGCTGTTATTGTTAAATGGTTTTTCATAAACGGAGAGAACCGTCTCAATAGAGTGATTCTAAAATCAAATTAATCAAGTTATTATTCCAATATTTTCGACTTATACAAGAAACAGAGAGCGCTATTCAGAGGGGTTGTGGCTGATAGACAGACCTTTGCTATGATGAAATGAACCGCTTACTTCAAAGTGGCGATGTGGCTAGAGCAAGGATGAGCGTTTATTTCTGTACATTATCGAAACACACTAAGCTGTATTTAAAATTTTGTAAAACACTCTATTTGATATCTGCAATAAAAAAGTAGAGGCTTACCTTATGGCGTTATTCACAATGTCATATCACTATTTAAGCCGCTCTAGATATACACAGAGAAAGAAAAACACCTAATCTTGTATCTCATATACAACGCAATTTTCTTTTAAAGGACATATTTGAATAGTTCGTTCGTAGTTTTTTTCTAATTAGCTCCGAGTTCATTTTACGGGTTTGTTGATGTTTATTGCCTCGTGCAGCTCACGCTTGGACGTAATACCCATATTTAATATGGAAGATAATTTAGTGTTAACAACTGGGTTGAAAACGTAAATTAGCCACCCAGTTGTTAACACTAAATTACCTGCTATACTCTCCCACCGACGCAGCATCACAGTTTCTTTAGAAACTTACCCCTTTATTTAATATGGAAGACTTCGAGAGGTAATCGATACCAGCGTCGCAGTGCGTATCATAGACATCCTTCGGAGGTTGGTGTCCCGATTTCCCTCCACCCGTCCCTTCACGCTGTTCTTGACAAGAAAAAGGGTAATCAGTAAATTATTCCCATGTAGGTCCGGTGTCCTAGCGGATTTGGACCCCCCCCCCCCCTCCCGTCCGAATCTGCTGACAGATTTGGACCCCCAACAAAACCGAGTGAAAACATCATCCTTAACACTCAAGTAGAAATAGATAATACTCTACGTTCCAGTGCGTACTAAAGTATGTTTTTAATTGAAAATATTCGTATCCCCAATGCATACGAACTGAAAGCTGGAAATGACCCTCTTGACCAAGGGAAAATGCGCAAGCATTTAGTTTAATGTTTCGAGAAAGGTCGTTTTTGAACCTTTTCCGCGATAGTGGAACACCGCTAAATTTAATAAGAGACAAAATTGTGACACTAATTTATTTTGTTATTGTTCAATGCCCGAGGGTTAGGACGACATGGTACAGTGCGATTTGTGCGAGGAATGGTTGACGCCCGGAGGGCGAGTGGCTCTGCATCGTCTGCAGACCGCCAGACTCTAGACGTCTTCGTAATTGTTAAGGATCGGATCCCTCAACAATTAATAATCGTGAAAATTAGAAAATAAGACTGAGTTAGATGTAATAGTCTCCAATTTTGTTAAGACGTATACATTAATGTTGATTTGCATTTGAAAATAGGCTGAGAGTTCCAATAGTTCAGAATAGAAACATTTCTACTATCATAGGCTTTATGAACGACTTGTAATGGGTGTAGTTACTTCGCTCTTGTTCAGAAACTGGTTAGTGTTATTTAATAAGAAAATCAGAGTAATTTTTGTGACTGGACACAACAGTCTCCACCATTGTTATGACGTTTCGTATCAATGTCAATTCGCATCAAAAGAAGCAAAGATTTATTGTAACAATTTCACTAGTTCGACTTCACTACTGAAACCTTGTCGAGGTCTATGGACACTCCTTGTGCCGACTAGTTATGGCCAATAAAGGGTATCTTTGGTGGCAGGATACAGCTTTCCACCCTCTCTGAAAGCGTCCTGGATATTTTCTGTTGAATTCATTGAGTTACAATCTCGGAATTTGGTAAGTGATTAGGAACAATAACTTTATATCGGTACTATCATTAAAGCACATTTCGGAAAGTTTTGTTAATACATTATTAGTTTACAATTCGTGAACCATCTCTGTAATCTGCTTGGATACTTTCCTTTGAATTAATTGAGTTACACCCTCGGAATTTAATCAGTAATTAAGAATAATAAATCCGTATATGTAGCACAAATGAAGCATATTTTAAACTTTCCATACAATTTTAGGAAACTACACTTAATTAAATGCTGATTCTCGATAAAATGGCCTGGCATAACTCGGTCATTATTTGATTACTTTGTAGCCCCAAAAACCCGGCTTATGACTCTGGAGGTACCGAATTCATGCATTTGATACACAAGGCACCCTTTATGGGGGAAGGTTAGAATAAAATTGCTTCGCTACCGTAGACTGTACCCGGTTTACAAATGTAATTGCACAAAAAATTTCTATTTTTTTCTATTTAAAAGGATAGAAATGTGGGTAATATGCTTCTGCTTTATTTAATTGTAATGGGTTTCTCTTAATGTAACCATTCTATTACTGGAATTTTCTATCTAACCCGCGCGCAAATAATCAAATTTTGTCATAATTTAAGTGTGAGAAGATAAGAAGTGTTGCAGATTTCTTTTTCCAGATTGAGTTCAGGTGAGGAGACCAGTAAACTAACTGATGTCATATGCTTCTCCTGAATCTTTAATTTTATTGCCCAGGTTTTTTTTACAAAGCCTCTTTTACATCTATGTGTGCCAGCTAATGATTAAAATCGCAGTGAATAGGTATGCCATATTTCAGCAGTTTTTTTTTAATATTCCATCTTTAGTTTCTGGCATTTTCTATTTTAAAATTTGTAAATGGCATTGCTTTTTCATCTTTGAAAATAGGCACTACACATTTCCTTAACCAAAATCTGAATCATTAAGTTAACTTAATTTAAATTAGTTTGAAACTTCATTCTACACAAGAACACTTTCCTGGAGTATAACGTTATATCTATTTTCCGTCTTTCTCGCACATATGATTATTACATGTGTCTTAAAATGGGGATTTCATTATATTGTAATGATTAGAATACACTTATGCTTTCAAATGTAAAAAAAGCGTGATGATACTTGCGATACCGCTGCAGTGCTCTACCAACTGAGCTAACAAGCGAACTGGGAGCCGGTCACTGTGTTGAGTCCAAATAAATCCGTCAAGTAGTGAATAAACGGCTGTGAGTATACGAAAGTCATATATTTGAACTGCGCCGGCACTGCACCGGTATCGCAAAGGTCATGGGTTCAAATCCCGTACAGGCCTGAATTTTTTTCAGGCCTTCTTTTCACTACTGCTTAAGTAGTGTTCATTACTGCGAAGATCGCTTTCGTATCCACGTCTTTATCCGCAGTTCAAATATATGACTTTCATATACTCACAGCCGCTTAAAAAGATTGTTTGGTATGGCCGTTGTTCGTGTTAATCTTTGTAGCCAAAAAGCTACTGAAGGCACTGAAGTTCAATCTTTATGTACACAAGGCACCCTCAGGGTGGAAGACTAAGGTATTCTTGGACAACAATTTTGAAACTCCTTTTTTCTTCTTTTTCTCCGCTCACGTTGCGTGTATTCGATGTTCCGACACGTGCGTCGTTTTAGTCCGCTCTTTAGTCTTGCGCTCAATTGAAACAGAGTTCACATTACTTTTGGTTGTTATTTGATAACAATAAAACTGTCCATCCTTTTCCTTAAACAAAGTTGCGTTTTCATCCCAATAAATCCATCATTACTCTTAAATGTGCATAGAAGTTTTAATCTATAACAAATTGTAGTTGACAAATTTTCTTTTTAAAATGAAATTCTTCACGAATGCCGCCAAAAAGGGTTGGAATTAAATTAATTTATTCCTCCCGGCACTCCAGCGCGATGCTTTTAGAACGAGGAAATTTTTGTTCTTTGAGCACTTCGTGAAGTGTTTTTTTGTAGAACGAGGAATACTCTTGTTGATTGTGCCCTTCGCGCGGAGCTTTTAGAACGAGGAATGCACTTCGCGCGGTGCTTTTAGAACGACGAATAGACTTGCTGTTACATTCCTGGTAGAGTGCGGAACTTTTAAGCAACTCCTTTGATAACCAGAAAATAACTGACTTTCAGAGTTTGGCCCATTGCTGTGGGACTGTTAACAGTCTATTTCCCATAGTGACAGTTCTCTTAGCTTCAACCTTCTCTTTGTTAATAAATAAATATACAAAGGTATTCCCTTTTCCCTAAAGTGGACACAATTATTACAACTATGTTGTCCAAGAAAAGGCTTTATTATTTTGCTTTCTCTTTTCGCCTTTTTTCTTGGTCTGTTTGGTTTTTTTACCCTCTAAATACCTGAATTGCTGTAATACTGTCTAATAACTAATAATCATGTCTCTACACATGGGGAAAATGTAACATACTAAAAGTTCACAATGATAATAATAGAAAATTGAATAAACTTTTATATTTGTCAAGTGGGGGGGAGGGGATGTTTGAGAGGGGACCTACACTTAGTACTTAGTGTTAAACCAAGTTTTCCCAGAGGACAGTGACAAAAAGGTTTTACATTACACCCATATAGAACTGTAACCAGAAGTCAACACCCTTCTGCTAAGAGATAACTATAATTATTTGCTTCACTCATGTACATGTATTTACTTATATTCACAACTTGTCTGAATGTGGAGACTGAAGTTCAGTGCACAGCTGTGCCATCAACACTGACATTATGAATGGAAACAAAATGGTCAAATCCACTTTTGATAAGAAATCTCAGATGACACGCTGATGTAACAGGAATCTACAAAGGAAAAAACATACAAATAATATCAAAATGTAAGAGCCCTACATTCACAATTACGAGTGAATATTTGTATTTTTATACACTGATCAATTCTAAGTTTCAACAACTCTCCCCCCCCCCCCCCGAGGAACCCATGGCATTCAACTGAAAGTGCATGTCTTTCCATCAGAACACACACATGGTTCAGAATGCCAGATACATATATTTTAGACCTGAAATACCATTGAAGCAGGATTCAATTTGCTGAATTCTAAATACTTACCTTGATCTCATCTCTCTGCATCTGACCCTCTAAATGTTCATACTCTGTCACAGATAACAATTACACATTATTAATAAATTGCATGTATGTTTCATTGAATTTGTCAGTCTTAAATTCTACAGTCAACCACACTCTGCAATCAGTCAGGCCTGGGCCATGTCAATGTGCATTGTACTGTGCTGTCAGTGATCAAAATCAGAGGATTATTTGACTGAATGTCCTTGCTTAAACTTGTTTTAATTATTTTGTTATCATGTTCATCATTTTTTCCTAATTAAATTTTCAAAGTAAAGTCAGGCTATCAATTGTATCATAAATGGTAGCCTTACTTTACATTGTGAGACAAATGCTTTTAAAAAAAACCATTTACCTCTAATTAACCAGGATGAACAACAACATTTTCTATAACATATCTATGGCTTCTTTTTACCTTTGTCCACAAGAGGTTCAAAGTCTACTGGTTCTGTTTTTGTGCTTTTCTCAATGCAGAGGCTTTTAATTGCAAATAAAAATTCATATATGCTACAAAACCTTGAAGCTCCTGGTCTCTAATGAGCTGGTAACCCACATGTACCTGACTCCTCACGAAGTCTTTTCTCAATTTTTTATATCACATTAAAAAAAAAAAATTACGTCTAATTTTTCACAATGTGGCACAAAAACAACGATGTAGCCCCTGTGATAAAACACAGGCATGCATAGCATGCAAGAGTTATTTTTTTGGCAGGGTGGGTTGAGATGAGACACTTTGCATACCTAATGTTTTCATTTTTGTGACAGGAAAAGAACATAACTTTCAAAAGAACAAAAAAATATTGCATTACTTCATCATAAGAGAAAGAAAAAATAATCTAATTTACCTGAACTCACACAGGTAGTTTTTGGTCTGTTGTTTCTATGGTATAATACTTCTAAGCAAAAATAGAATGCAGTGGTGCCATGCTTATACTGTTGTCTCCTTAACACCCATTGTTTGATTTCGTCACACAATACGAGCTATTCTTCATTGAAGAGAGAGCGCGTTGCATGGCAAGAGACCAAATAATGGTTGCGAAAGGGACTATGCTTTCTACTGTTCCACTACCAGAAAGAATATCAAAATTATTTGTCTAAAGTTAGTTGCTGTAAAAATATCATTCTATGTAATTTTACTGCAAAAAGCAAACTGAAACTCTGTTGGACAATGCTGTTACTATAAATAATGAAATGCAGGTTATTTACATGGAAATGACACAAGATTGAGCAAAGTCTAATGTGGCAAAATGGAATTTGATGGGTGGTACAATTCAAGCATGTGAAACATTGCCTACTGTTCATGTAGAACAATGATTGGGCATGTTCTGATTAGATTTTGGATGTTGTTTTCATGGTACGTGTTTGGCATGTGCATTGTAAGTAAAGGAGCGGAAAAGACACCTTTTAACTTTAAAAAAATGATGCAAAAAGTTAAATGGAAATCTTTCATATCACAAGACGTCTTGACCTTTTGATGAGGATCTTACGAAGGCCACAAACCATTGCCCTTATCAAATGAGCCCAAAATATTTGATTAATGTCATTATTTGTGCACAGCCCCCTAATTCCATGACATCATTTGCAAGAAAAGCTATGATTGGTACAAGATATCAAAATGTTGTGATATGATTGGTGTAAGATATATACCCCAATGCAGCAATCTGATTGATGTGAGATACATTACATACCCTAATGCAGGGATCTGATTGGTGCAAGAAACATACCATTCCACTCGCTAACATAGATATATTTTGTTATGAAAAAAAAAAAAACTCAAAAACCATTAAATTGATAATGCCCATGTTACATTACACTAAACACAATTTCAAGATTTTCCACCATCATCCTCACCATTTGAAGATAGGAATTTTATATTTCCAATGCTCATTAATGCACTAAAGGTGATGATGAATTCTTGAGGAAACATTCCAGTTGTTGGCCAGAAAGTATCAAGGCTTCTATGGAGCAAAATAAAAAGACAATTAGTTCTGTTTTGGCTGATCAGGATGCAGCCATAGGAGTCACAGATGGTAAAATTTGAGACTCGCAGATTACAAAGACCCTTGTTTGAAAATGCAAGAGCGTGACTATATATAATTTAAGCTGCTTCACATGACCTCTCACTTTGGCTGTAAGACTTCTAGATGGGAACTTGAGTTGATTCTAAACAAGCTTTTTAGCCATAAACAATTGACGGCTCATGATCTTAAAGGTATCATTCATCAACCTTTGCCTTAGAGTTTTCCATTTACTTATTACTGAAATGTACTATAATAAAGTAAAACCCTGCTAATTTGAAGCCCAAACTAACTCAAAGATCCAATTTTCCCTGGATTTGACCCCAACTTTTTCTGTCATTGGTAAAATTTCCACACAGCCCCATACTGTTGTAAAACAAATCTGTTTTCCCAATGGCAGTGTATAGTTTTAGTCATTGTTATAGTAGGCGAGCGTGGCCTAGTGGTTAGGGCGCTGCACTTGTAAGCCGGAGGTCCCGGGTTCAAGTTCTCCTCCCTGCCACTGGATGGATTTGTCTTCGGTGGCCCCGAATTCAACTCCTGCACGCTTTGTAACTAGCCAACTGGTTTGCCTCCTACCAGTTGGGGTTTTTAACGAGTTTCTGTTTATTTACGATATTTGTTTCCTTATTTACAGTGTCCCCAATTAGCACAGCAGTGCTAAAATACACTGACACTTAAATAAAAAAGTTATTATTATTAAGTTATTATTATTATTGTTTTCTCTATCCAAGAACTGAATGCATAATGTAGTATGGGGCTGTGTGGAAATTTTTACCCTGTCATTAAATATCACCTAACTTAAACCATTTTCTGTTTCCCTTTGGAGTTTGAGTTTGCAGAGTGCTAACATAGTTTTCAACTTTTGTGTGACATTACCAAGTACAGATAAAAGCAAGCATCTGCAAATATTGCGTTACTCTTCATACCTTTCTTTTCTTAAATCTTGCTTTTTCAGAATAAACAGATCATGCACATTCAAGAGGGCCACGGGTTACCATGACAACTGCTATCGCAAAAAATGTTCACGATAGTACATGTAGAATGATTAGGTCATGGTCTACCAGTTTAGCAATTCCAAAAAGCATAGCATTACTGAGTTTCAGATAAATTGGAAGTGGTCTTGAAATATCTTAATTGTCCTTATCAAAACCTCAATTAACTTTGCTTGTTCGAAATTTGAAATGTTTGGCAAGATCTTCACCGAACGTAAAATACTTACCCATCAATGATATTTTCTGGTGGATGATTTTCATCAAAGGATGTAGCAAGGGCAATAGTTGCTCCAGCACTACTTAAAGCCACGTCAAACATATTTTTAGTGCTATTTTGTGAGGAGGAAAACCCTCTATCTCGCAAGTGAGGGGTTCAAAACATTTCAAAATCGATTGCCCCGGAGAATATTGGGCCGAGCTCCATGCTGAATATGCGCAGCTTGGTTTTAATTGCTGACAAGTAGCATACTCATGTTCAAGATGGCGGACTTTTCATGCAGAAATTGCTGCTGGCATTGATAAGAAATGTTTCCACTAAATACGAAACAATTTTCTGTTGCATTCCTGGATGTAAAGCGTAATAGTCAAGGTTATAACGAGGAGGTCAGCTCAGTCGACAGGGATGCAACCAAGAAGCTACTGAGGCCCTTCCATATTCCCCAAATCGGGCCTTCTTCTATTCCACAATGTCATCATCTTGGGACCGTGATGTGGAATTTCATGTGGAATTGTGCGAGAAGAGAATGTTATCCACCCGTTCATCATTTGGAATCAAGAGAAGACTCACGAATGGAATCGCGAAGAGCACCTGAACAATCATGTTCTTCAGTTCTTCCGGAATTTGAATTACATCGCGCAACTTCAAAACATAAAGCACGAGAAGCAAACGAGCGACAGAGTGCGGAAAATATTGAACTTTCAAGACTAGTTAAAACACAATCTTTAAACAAGACCTCTTCTACAAGAAGTACTGATTCTTCTCGAAACAATGTTTGTTGTGTGGAAGCAGAACCACAAAACAGAGGTATCCTCCAGCAATTTAGCTGTGAAGAAGCAAATGTTTCCAATGAGACTTTTGTTAATAGCAAATTAAGTAAATCGATAAGAGCATCCCACTGGGATAGTGACATGAAATCTTCAGAGTCTGAACATTGTATTGTCTCAGATTATTTTGACAGAGAATCAAAGTTAAGTCCAACTTGCAATGTAGTAAGTGAGTTGGAAACCAAGGTGGATGTTAATGGTATATATGGCAGAGAAAGTTTGCAAAGCGATTTAGTCTGTAATGGCGATTGGTGGCTAAACAGTGACAATATTTCAAACCTCAAGGATTCGACTGCACCTCTCATTCCTCATGCATATAGCATTGAGGAGGGTGATTTTGTTGGCAAAAAGAAATTTTTAGAGAGATTGCTTGAGACAAAGCTGCAAATAAAGCCTTTGACTCTGGTTAAGGATGGCATTTACAGCCAAAGGCCAGTTTCAAATACTTTTACCCTAAATCTGAACTTGGAGACAGTGATGTCCGTTCTCTGCAACGATGAGGAACATTCAAAAAATGCTGTACACAGTGATATTGATCTATGTGGGAAGATTTCCATTCTGTATGGCATCCAGGATACAATAGTGTCAGTGGTTGCTAGTGAGGTGGTAGGAATGTATGATTATATCTCAGGAGCTGTGTATGGATTGAAGGGATGCTGTCATGATGAATCTGAATATCAGTTAAAGGTAATTCATTCTAGTAACTAGAAGGTTGGTGGCTTTGATGAACTAACATAAATGAATTGGTTGTACTAGACTCAGGTTAAATATAGAACAGGTTTCTAGTTAAAATGATGGTCAGTGTCTCTTGTCAGTGTTCAGTCAGTGTTGTGTGGAGACTCCTGCCTGTTTTGTTGAATGATTCTGCCTTCTACAAAAATGTGTCTATGTTTGAAAATTGACTCATAAAAATTTGGCAGATTTATCATGTAGTCTAAGCTTTAGTAACTTTGTGTTTCGTCCAGTTCTAGGATGATTTGTCTTGCAATCTATTAGTAACCTTTTGTTCATAGTGAGTTCTCAATCAGGCTTTCCAACCAGTCCAGATATAAAATTGTCTGGAACTTGTCGTGAAGGTTGTGGGGAAGTGCATGTATTTCGTCTTTGTGTGTGGCTGTGGACGTTTCACAGTAGCATAGCTAAAGCCAGACATCTTTTGTCAGCTTGTCTTGCAATGGTTCCCAGTGGGCCCATGGAATTGGATGATATATCTCAGTAACTGCAGCTAAGTTGTTAACATATATTTATCAAAATTTCCATAATATTAAAGCTAGAAATGCTGTAATTTCATAAAGTACTTTAAATCAGTGCTGAGAATTTGTTTATCTATGTAGGACAAGAAGTACCCCCTTTCATCAAGTGCAGTGAGTTTGGACCTTAAGGAATTCATAGTTCATTTTCAACAAAAACTGAGAATGTCATCTCACAGTGTTGACAATGACAATGTGTTAAAGGAGCACTCTCCTGTTGCCTGGTTACTGATCTCACCAGCTCTTGGAGTGACCCTTGACTGGCAAGTACAAGAGAAAGTCCTTGAATCTATAGAAACTTTGTCATCAGAGGAATTTGCTGAAGAGCAAGCATCTGACAGTTACAACAAAGGATGTTTTTCAAGCCAGTGGTACAATCTGTTGGTAGTTGTCGACCAATATCGTTGTTGTGAGAAAGATATTCCACTGATTGAGGTATTTGAGTTTTGCAGGAATGGTGAAATCAATGTTGTAAACTTTGACTTAACTTAAACGATTAGTTCATGTGAAACAAGCCTGACTGAAGAATGGAACAATTGAAGTATTGCTGGTGATGCTATGTTTTGATACATGTATGTCATCATGTAAAGTATTGATTATATTCATCCGCAAGGTTTTGTTTTACAGTACATTGTATGAGCTCTCTCATGTAGCAAAAGTTTAACATTTGTTTGTAGCAACTCTCATATTTTTGCAAGATTTTTCAACTGGTATAAAGAGATTAAACTTCCTTCAGGAAGTGTTCAAAGATGAACTTTAACCTTTAACCCCTAAGAGTGATTTACTTCTAATTTCTCCAATTACAGTATCAACCTTGATTCAAATGTAAAGGTTATCAGAATGTAGGAAATAATCACCAATTTAAGTAGTTCCTGATTGTCAAACAAATTCTCCTTGTCAGTACCAAATGTAAGGGCAACAGTGTGGAGAATATTAATACTAGTTAGAATGTACAGGGTAAGGAACTCAAAATAAGAATTAAGCTTTTTTTAATTTTCCTCTGCTTGGCCAATCAATTACCCAGTTGAAACATTTTGAAGTGAAGGAGGAAAAAAAAGGCGAGGTTACAGTTGTATTAACTAGTTACATAACAAGAAGTGCCATTTACTAAATTTATAGTAAGATCAACATTGTTAGGCACAGTTAAAGTAGACACCCCAAAAGATCTCATGCATCCAATAGTTCCAGTTGCAACATTGTGCCATTTTTTTTTCGTATTAAAATATGCTGCTCTTATTGAGTATTGTTGTTTATCTCATAATGTACTCACTTCGAATATGAATGGCAATGTTTCAACTGCATGCTAGTAAATTTTATTACATAAACTGCGGTGTTATATAGGGATTTCCAGCCCTAAGAAAAGCCATAACAACACAGGTAAAAAAAAATACCTTTTTTTTCACGAGTGTTTGATATCGCTAATCAGCTGCTTACACGTCACTTGACTTTTGCACCACTCAGTCATGTTGATGAATGAATGGCAAATTCCTCACTGTTGTTTGTCAGAATTTCCTCAGATTATGGCTGCAAAAAAACCGAAAAATCCCTATCGCTTACAGACAGTAATGTTCAAACTTTCCTAGAAGGGGAAGAAAATCAAAATGTGAAAAGGAAAAATGAAAGTTATGTATTCAGTGGCTTTGGTAATAATGGGAAAATGGTCACTAAGAGAGTGGCAGTGTAGTGTGGCCTTATATGTTACAGAATTATAAAATGTTTGCATGCATCATGGATTCTCATGGGCTTACGTGTGAAGCCATATCAACAGTACAATAAAGTGGCAAAATTTGGAAGAATGTAAAAATGATGCAACTATTTGCCTTGGTTTAGAGGCAAGTACAAGAGTTAGGCTTGAAACTTTTTCCACTGACTGTCCTTTGACAGGGACATAAAATATTTAAAATTGCCATTTTAGCAGGATATGTTACAGTTGTAATAATATGTATCGAACAATCTAGATGAACTGTGTTCAAATGAACACTTAAAATTTATGACAGATTTCTACAATTCAGGAATGTTTGGAAGAGATATTTGAGTAATCTGTGGATATAAAAATGAAAACAAGTGTGAGCAGTGCATAAGCCATGCAAGGGCATGAGGCAAAAGCAAGAAAAAAAGGGGAAGCTAGGAAAGGGTAAAGCAAGGCATGGTGTGCCACTGTGCCCAGAGACTCCACAAAATTCACTTAAATTATTTCACAATGGTCCATAATACAGGTTAGCCCCAGCATTTCATTAGACTTTCCAGACAATTTTTGTTTATTTACTTATACTCCTGTAATCATGTTATTATTTTGGTTGATTTTAGTTGATTTATCTTTTCAATCCAGGTGGAAGGGAAGTGTTATTTCAGGCAGGTCCTGAACATCCTTGGCTGATCAAGACTTATTCAGAGGTAGCCCCACACCCCTGTGCACAAGCTCTGGACCAAGATGTCTTTCAGAGTGGAATCATACCTAGTGACACTGATTTCAGGATTTACAGGGACTTTGGCTAAGTACCAGGTATCTGAATTATAGACTGACACCTAGAGACTGATTGAATGACTGAATGACTGACTAAGTGAATAAATGACTTATTGACTGATTGTTTGAATGAATGAGTGAATAAACAACTTGATGGCTGGCTTACTGAACAACTTACTGACAGATTGACTGACTGATTGAATGACTGACTGACTGACTGATTGTATGATTGACTGACTTACTGAATGAATGAATGAAATGCTCCTTAACTGACTGAATGACAGGTTAGTATTTGATCAATTCATTATTCACTGATTACCGTATTGACTGATTGATTGTAATCTTAGTGAAAATGTCTTTTGCATTGAACCAATCTGGTTAGTATACTAATAATTTTCTGATATGTAGGAATGGACCTTGCCTATGTTGCCAATGGTTATGTTTATCACACAAATTACGATACACCAGCTGCTTTTACTCCAGGCTCTATCCAGCATGCTGGTGATAACATACTGGCTTTGGTCAAGAGCATAGTTAATTCACCATTTCTGGCTGACCCTGGAGAGTATCATCATGGTTCCATGGTGTTTTTCGACTTCCTGGGAATTTTTTTAATATACCTGTTGTACTTAAAATAAGGGAGAACAGTGGCTATGCACACTTGTTATACTTCCAATGAAGCGGAACAGGTTAAAAGTCAAAGGAGGCAAAACACAACAACAATGGGCCATGTATATGCATTTCCTACCAGTTTAAGTTTGGACCGCATCTTTTTTCTTGTAGTGGGATACTTTGCCATACTGCATCTCAGCATCAGCTTCAAAAATCTAATAAGTTTATTGAGGACTAGTCATAGATCCAACAATGAAGATGGAAATTACATTTACCAAAAGATAGTGTTTTCAATGTTTTTTTCCTCAGGAAAAAGCTGTGTCAGAGAAGAAAGAAGACAACATTCCTCTCAAGGAAAGGATATCCAACCAACTTGTGAAGAAAGAAGTAGAAACATGTTATGCTGCTTTCCTTGTCTGGACAATAGTCATGTTGATAATGTCATATTATCGCCTGGCTTCAGCACATTTACCATTGCTCTTCATCATCTTTCCACTGATTATACGAGTTGTTATATGGGACAATGTATTAACTGCAAAGACAAGTCATGAAAATGTTGGAGCGTTTTTGTTTATGTATCTCTTAGCTACACTAGTACCTGTTCAGTTTTGTATGTATTTGACATTTGCTATGTTTGACATCTTTATGCCTATTATGGGTTGAGCTGGAACACAAACACCCCCAGATGTCTTTATAAGTGTCCTGTGTGCCTTTGGAGTTGTGCTGTTGACTTCTTATATGGTGAATGTGCTCAGTGAAATCCAATCAATTTGCTGATTAAATACTGTTAAAGTTCTGAAAAGAAGTTAATTAAGGGAAAGTTTGTACTTGAGCCAAGCAACCCGTCCAGTTAGAGCTTATTGCAGTTTCTGTAGCAGGTAGGAACTAGAAGTGTCATTACTGGTATTCCCCCTAAATGGGATGCCAGTCCATCACAAGGATACCCCCCACCCAGCATTTCATCAGGCTTCCCTGACCAACTTGGTTGGCACCTACCTTTACTTCTGGACTCAATTGTTTGAAAGGTGATTAGCCCTAACAGACATTGCAGGTTTACATTTTATTCTTGGTTTCTTTATTCCCTTGTTTAAAAGCCTTTTTTTAGGGATAATTTTCTCTATACTATTTAGAGCATTCAATCATCAAATTGTAGACAAAAGAATTCTCCTGAATGATCTGAAATCAGATTTCACACTAACCCTGGGTTATCTTAACCCAGCTTTGAACAACTGAGCCCTGGATGGAGAGAGTGAGAGAGAAAGAGGGGCACTGAGAAAGTGGTATGTTTCGCGCTCAATAACACAACCCAATGACCTGGCCAGGTCTCAAAGCCAGACCTCCTCTCAACTTAGAGTTCAGCAAGCTAACCATTTGGCCAACACATCTCCCACAAAGTTCTAATATGCTTCTATTTAAATTTACCTTTTTTTTTCTAGGTTAGCACTGTGTATGTTCTGGGAAACCTCAAGCTTCCAGCCATATTTCTTCTGTTTGTTACCACTGTAGGAATGGTTATATCGCTCTCAGGACTGTCATTTCCTTACTCAGCCATCAATCAGTGCCCTAAAAGGGTGTTCTTTCAGGTAAGAAGAAACTCATTCAATCAATTCATTCAATCATTTTCCTGCAGGATTTTACCAACTTTTTCAGCTAATTGAACTATTTTAACTAGTTGAACCAATTCAGCTGGTTTTTGCGTTTGTTCTAGTGGAAGCGAATCAGCATGTTTGACTATTTTAAACACTGAAACAAATCTAGCATATCTGTGCAATTTGTTTAGTTTAACCTACTCAGCTGATTTGACTGCTTTTACCAGTTGAACTTATTCAGTTAATTTGTGTGTTTTGTCCAATTTACTGGTAACTGTTTTAGCCAATTTTGGTGGTAACAAGACAATGTGAACAAACAAATCGTATGCTAGTCTCCAGATTGAAGTGAGCAGAATGAACAGACAAAAATTGTATTCAGATCAGAGGTTCTCATATAAAAAGTTTAACCCTTTGCACCAGATCTCTTTGCATTTCCCATAGTACTGACAAGTAGAATTTGTTTGATAATCAAGAACTTCCCTAAGCAATGATCATTAATTTTCCTTTATTCTTACAATGACCTGAAACAACTTCAAACAAAGTTGAAGCCTTTTCTTTTGAAACATGTCTCAACTTCCCCAACCAGGATTTGCTGAAAATGCAAGTTGCAAAGCCCTTACACTGTGCATGCTTGCATTTTAATTATTCAAGCTTTCAGCATAGATTATTACTTTTTGGAGGGTTCTAAATTCACACTGGAGTGCACATTTTCACGACCATTTATTAGACCATTAAATAGTGGGTATGTTCACACCATTGATGACGCCATCCAAAAGATGTTTTTCAGTTATACCTCTCATCAACATTTTTTCTACATGCAGCACACATCAACAACATTTACAATAATGCTGGTGAAGTGGTTCAACAAGATGCAGGTGCCTGGATCACTCCACTAGATTATCTTGGCATACAGCCATTCAGTGATATACCCATGTTTAAAAAGGCTTTGCCTGCACCTCAGGATGGAGTTTATGAAGGTTTTCCTTATTACCTGCCATTGAGGCATCTCGTGCGGTATGTGGTACTTGCTCATTCAATGTTTATCTGTTGGTCTCTGGTCATTCAGTGCATGGCCAATTCATTGGAATTTCATCAAAGAAAAGTATGGAATAGAATACAAGCTGTCAGGCTTTGCTAACTTAATATGTTAGGCAAGTTGGGCAGAAAATACACAGCCTTGCTTTAACTCTGGGAAGGGAGGGGTCAACAGAAAATGGCACAGAAATATTCTGGTGAAACAGTAGCTCTATGTGCCCAGATTTTAATTAATCAACTGGCTAAAAAATGGGGACCATGTGTTATCTAAGTGTTGATCTTCCTTTCATACCATATGTGATTTATTTATTTTGCTCACCTATCCTTGAATCTTTAAGGAGCACTTTCACGGCTACTTGATAACAAAGCTAAAGTAAACAATAGGTACCATGAGCTGTCGCACTTTTTTTCTCTCACTGTTACTCCAAAATACCTATAGCATTTAGTTTGTGACATTTACTAGGTGATTTGTTATACTTGTTCCATAGATCCTATATATAGAGAAAGAATCCTGCATGAACTTAACTCTGAATTTATTTAATTACCATTCTGAATATTAAAACTACTGTCTAGTTCAATTTATAATTCTGTTTAACTGTGAAGTGTTATATTTGCAATCAGAAAATCTTGGTATCTCCCTGGTCCTCCACCTCAAGTCAAAACATCTCCAATGGAAGTAAAATTGCTACATAGGAAGAAACAGGATCAAGTTTACTCATTTAAATTCTCAATATCAGGTCAGGTTTCTCTCTTTCAACCCCTTTCTCCTTACATTATCATGTCATGCATTCATATCTCACTAGTGTCTGACTTCTCACTGCCTTAGGTCCTGATCACATGGCTGTATACGTATCACCTGCTAGTGACATAGATTTGCTGGCCTCTTCCCTTGGTCCCCTTTTACCAATTCAAGATGGTGGAGACAGAGTTGTGTACTTTATTTACAATTCTCATGGTACTGATCTGGGGCCCTGGGAACTATCGCTTGAGCTTCTGGTGAGTCCGACGATTACAGTATTAATCATGCTTGTGATTAACAAATCAGACTCCTGCCTTGCGGTCATCTGATTTTGTAAGCTTCTAAAATGTTCCAGAACATTTTGTTAATATATATATATATATATATTTAAAGACTCACTTATGTGGTAGTTGGGGTAGTTATTGTTGTCAGAGCAACGACTGTATAGAAAGCCATACCAAGAGAGTGAGCAGGTCCTTATTATAAGTGCTATGGCATGAGTGTTTCTTCACCTGCGGGAAAATATGAGGCCTTGAGTAACACAGCACCACAGTCTTTTAGAAATGTACACCTTTTAAACAGTGCAAGATTCAGTTTTGTTGTTATAGAAATGAACAATGCTTCATATTGTTGTTACAGAACTGAACAATGCTTTTAGGGTCATTATTCAAACATATTTCAGTTCTGACTAAATGATTGCTTTCTGTGTACTAGTCAAAGTCTTCATGGTGTTGGTGGAAATGAACACTGCATGAGTGATAAAGATTTCTCAAATTCACAAAACATTTGTGGGTCCAAAACAAGTTCATATCAAATGAACAATGTTTCATTTTGTTGTTGTCACTAGTACATATTTCTTTTCTGATCATCATCTTCATCGTATTATTAAGAACAAACAGCACTTCATTGATAAAGATTTCTCAAATTCGTTACCCATTTACAGCCTGTTAGTTTCTTTTCAGTATTTGTTTCTTCGGCTAACATGACTCAGGATTTCTGGCAACAAGACTAAAAGTTTCAGGCAACTTTACTCTGGTTTTGGGCAACATGACTTTGGGCTAGTTGTCTTTCGCGTGACTTGACTTGAACCCTGGTGAACCCCCTCCCCGACCTGACTCAAATATTCCCTTGGGCAGAGAAACATGGGTCCTGCAGTGCTGACAGCAAGCACCTGCTCTCAGGCAAATATATCCTAAGATTCTTTTCATTTAAATATCATTTCAGCTAAAAAGACACCTCCTGGCCAAGAGCAATCTGTTAGACTTTGCTGTGGCAGCTCATTATATTCACGGTAAAGAGTCATCTTCACCTTTCCTCAAAGAAGTCATTCAAGCTATTCCAGACTGGATTTTTGCTAATGACTGGGTGGACACATACAAGAGCTGGTCTTACGCTACATAATTCCCTGTATTGCAAGAATGCATCAGTCCAAGACCTTCTAAACACTACTATGAAATACTGAAAAACAAAATTTCAAGCCAGGAGTTTGAAGAATTGCACCAGTTTGAAACAGTTCACAGGTTGAAAATTATCATGAAGATTTTTACATTTTAGGGCGGATGACCTCAATATTATTTATTAGGATTATAAGAAAATTTGAAGGGAAAAAATGAATGTGAAATAGCACATCATCAGAAGAAGTCAGGCTGGTCATACATGGATCCAAAAATTTTTTAAATCACCTTAATTAATTTATAATGATTTTATCTGGAAATGAAATTCCAAATAAAAGTAAGGAATCAAGAAACATAAAGTAAAGGATTGTTTGTTAGCCTGTGGTCTGTCAGCAGACCCTCAGTATAATGATTCCCTTTAATGCCCAAGAGTGCCATATGGCACAAGATGCATATTGAGGATATAAAAGCATAGCCCCCTCCAATATAACACTTGATATACCACCCTTCAACTTTTGAAACTTTTTGTCTTTTTACTGTATTGGTCAAGGTGATATCTCACAACAAGCAATGCTCTAGGAACTACAATTTAAGCTATAGTTTAGTGGTATTTACCTTATATGTACAAGGCAAACGTAAAATTTCAACCTTTTTTAATTATTTTTCACTTCAAACACTTCTCAGTATTTTTAGTCGCATCCTCCTCGCCTGTAAGTGTCGTTATAGCATACCCCTGAAAGCACCTTTGAAATGATATATTATACGTGGTCTAATGGTTCATCGTTCTCATTTTAGAAAAATTTGGTATTTCCCTCATGCAGTAAAGGAATAAACGTTTCCGCACGAGCGGTTTTTTGCTCGCGGGAAAATATGAGGCCTTGTGTGACGCAATCTGGTAAGAGGTCTGCAAGGGGTCTAGTATTCATTATTAATGCCAAACCCACGTCAAACTTCTCCCTGACGTTTTTCAAACCTTCCTGTGAAAAGAGAAACGCATGTCCTACACCCTGTTCAAGCAGTTTAGTTAGAATAATGGACCAGATGGTAAACTGAGCGACAGTAGCGGCAGAGCGAAAAGAGGAGGGAGGTTTTGGGTTGAGTTGGATAAAAGTGAAAACCGTGATTCTATTTTCGCTCTGCTGCTACTTTGTGCTGTTCACTATTGTGCTGTTTTACTGACTGAACACCTGGAACAGGCGAATTGTTTTCAAATTTTAAGTTCTTAACCAATTTAAAAGGGATATAGCTATCACCCCTGGCTTTTAATAGCCTTTAAAGAAAAAAGCTGAAACAAGTTGGAATTTCTCCTATTGCCTGCGTAGCTGCCATTTTTGTGTGCACTTTGATGTGTCGAGCCAGGAGGAGCCTTGGAAACAAGTGAACAGAAAAGGTGGTTTCTCTGACCAAACGTCCACTTCTTATAGGAAGTCGTTTGTGCGAATATTATCAATCGTTAGCGCTAGCAACAACTCCACGAACTCCTCGTGGCAGAAGAGACCTTGACCATGCTGTCAACCTACCTCCCGCCCTGACTTGAAATCGACTCACAGCCACTGAGTCTCTAAGGATGACGCAACACGCGCCTAGCGCAAAAGAACAACAGCACAACTCTGTTGATTGTGACTGTGCTCGACGCCTGATGGACAGCAGAAAAACCGTTTTCTCTAACTTGTCAATGCAAAACATTAATTAATTGCAAGAAAGCCTCATTTTTTTGGGTTAGAGCATTTATTGTAAGAGAAACTCAGTGCGACTCACGAATGATCCTGAGAAAAAAACTTATCTCTCTTGTATGTTACATGTGCTGCCGTTTGTAATTTGTACACAACATATTTTATCATATGAAAATCGGACAGTTTTTGTCCTGTGCAGTAAGCCATCAAGGCTTGATATTTTGAGAAAGTTCAATTTTTTAAGAGAAGATCGAACAACGAAATAAACCTTGCAATAATTGTTTTTAAAGCGGGTGAAAAGAGCGATATTTGGGTCAATGTTTGCACATTATTTGAATGACTTCAAATTTGATTCCACCAGTAGGACGGTCATTTGAAAACCAAATTTTCTCGGCTTGATGAGTTACTAACAAATTTTGGATCAATATTAGTATCTGGGCAACTGCCCGCCTACCCCTCCCCTAACCCAACAACAGTCAATTGATAACAAGATAGGGTTAATGTTAGATTAGGGGAGGGGTAGGTGGGCAGTTGCCCAGATACTAATATTGATCCCAAATTTTATAGACATGGTTGGCTTTGTGAGCTCCGCTTCAGTAAGATAAAATAGATATATGGGACCAAACGAAGTAAAGTTGATTGATGACAAATGTACTCTTCCCCGGAGTAAATTTAATTCTGTTTTCATATGGTTTCAGCTGGTTTGTGCAAATTTTAGTTAAAAGTGAAACTTGTCATTGATAATTTATTAAAAGAGAACAATCTGTTAGGAAGCCTACGCTCTTTTGTTTCAATAGCCTTGACAATTGGTCATCACACACTAAAATACGTATTTCTTTTGATAGTATGCCAAAACAGTACTAACACTTTGCGCCTTCTGTGCACTTCTCGCTTTCAGTTCGCTAGAAAATTACTCCATCATCGAAGAAACTCAACTCTGAAAGGTAAATGGACACTTTCGTATTTTATTTTTTTTATCATGAATGCCTGGTGCGAGTTTTGATGCGGCCTAGTTTTGCTGGTAGTTTTTCTTTAATTTTTCATCGTTTTCATCTTTTAAATGCAAAAAAAAAAAAGAAACTTCAAGGAAGTTTTCCCTTTCAAAGTGATGATATTTTAGACAGGCTAAGTCTTACAAGTTTATAGTTGTGGTAAATGAAAAACGACAGGTTCTGACCTGAGAGTTTTTAAGGCGTGGTGTACACCACTCAGTTGATATACAGATACGGTTGTCTAAGGTAACCGTAATTTTCACGGGAAACGTGACCAAAAATTGGTTTATTATTTGGTTGAAAGCTGTACTGAGAAAAAACATTGACAGTTCTCTGGCAAAAGTAGACTGAGCTTTCCTTCCGTGTACCTTTGTTATAGACGTAAAGAAGTGCTGGTAAAATATTCTATGAATTTCCATTTTTGGAAGAAAGAAATTAGCTTCAAGGACGTCTTTCCCATATCAGTAATGATATTTTAAAGACGGTTGGTCTTTATACTTCACTTTTATAATTTTGAAAAATCAGAAACGATAAACTCTGGGCAAAGATTTCAAAAGCGTGATGAATAATCGTCAGTTTGAGACAGTTGTTTAAGCCGGAATCTTCACAGGAAACCTGGCTCAGAATTAATTCATTCTTTTGTGAACAGGTGGAGTTGAGAAAACATGTTCAGGTCTTTTGCTTCAAATCGACCGAGCTTCTCTTTATGTACCACTTTTCATAAACAAAAAATGACCTATACTAGAAAAAGAAGCCGGCACTTTATGGGGAACATTTAATGCCCATTTGAGATTTTATGGATTTGAAGAGGTGCGAGGTCTTCCACCCAGTTTTCTAATTAAAACGCATTGTGCTAAGAACTTTGCAAATTTCAATAACTTCAAAACATTCCCCATGTATATCGCTGGCTTGCATCTGAAATAAGGTATCCTCTTTTTCTTCACTACCAGGGTGAGTGATACCTGATATTCTGCTTGCTGCTCCAGAGTAAACTGTCATGAAGGTAATAAAACGTAAAGATGTTTTACGTATGCGATCTGAATTTAGAATGATGATCCTTTGCTCCAAGCTCACCTTCTTGAAAGTCGTCTTTCACGACTTTAAATCAATAATACGTCACCTAAATGAAGAGTTAAAAACAACAGAACAAGACAAAACACATCAAAACAAACCAAAGTCGGAAAACACACTTTGCACAATATTACGGAAAGAATTTTACAGTTGGCCTCACATTTGTCTTTAGAAAAAGCAAACATCGAGGCATGAGTGAGACATTTGGCCATTAAATGGCTGGGAATCGTTTAAGGAAGTTCGGGTGATATCTAAAAAGCTCAATACACGGACATCCGAGGAAAAAACAAAATTCGAAGGAGTGAATATTACTGTGCCCAACTGCTGTTCTCACGTTAACCTCAAGTTAGGTAAGACTTGGCTTTAATCATCAAGGTACAGGAACATGTACATTGAATAGTGATAGAAGTGGCCCACATTGTACTCAGTTTTAGGCCTGACACTTTAATCGGCTAAGCTTTGGGATTTTCTGTTTAAATCTAAAAAATTTTAAGAGCAAACGGATCGATAAGGCCATTTGTTAATGTTTTATGCAATCAAACGTGAGTTTGTGATAAGGTGGATCTGAGTGCCATGTGCTTTTATGACGTATTTTGATGTGATAACCACTTTGCAGTAAAATTAGAGGAGCCAACAAGCGTGGTTTGAAAGTGTCATCACTTAACCGGAAATTAACAAATTCAGTTGACGCCTCCATCTTTCAGTAAGTGTCCAAAAACAATGTATTTATTTTAGTTACTTTTTGTTTACCAACTAAAACCTACCAAGATTACACAAATGAAATGGATGTGTGTAGGGGAGTTTATTATACTGCTTGCAGCGCCAGTGGGAAATATGAGGCGAATCCTGTGTTTTAATTGCCCACCCGAGTGGGCCCATCTTGCCCGCAGGGTATTTCCCTCTTGGATTCAGCGCGAGAAAAAAAATTGCCTAGAATATACAGACAAGTTTCTTAATATTTTGACAATAACGGAGATGAGGTCGCAAAAAGCACCAAAAGACAGGTAAAAAAAAAAAAAAGAAAACATAAACTATAAACTTAAACGACTCTCGTTGGTTTATTTTGCTACAAACACAGTGGGCTTCCTTTCCAGTCTTTCGAAACGAATAAGTCTTGATTCTTAATAAAGCGATGATCTTTTTGTTGTATCATAAATCCTTCATTGACTAAGCTTGTTTGGTCTAACTGGCTGGATATTAGCCTAATTCTTTTTTCCGTGTTATTGACCTCGACTTAGTCTCGTCCATGAAAACGCAAAAAAGGAACTCGGCCAATATCTAGCCCTCGTGACCTCACGCTTGTTTAAGAACGGATGTATATGATAAACTAATAGGATTGACGTTTTGATATTAATTTTCAAAATAATTTTATTTCCTGAAGGGATGCTTCAGCCGCAAATTGTTTTCCTATTAGTGATGTCATTTGGGGCACAATGCTTAGGTATGTTAACATTTTACTCTTATCGTCTACACATAATGTGTTATAGGTCTTATCAGATGCCTCAAGCTGAGAAATTTCTGAAATAAGTATGGCTAAGACATTTTACCGTTTGGTATAAATGAGCAATAGGATAATTTGCGTTTTATGACATGAGTTGATAATGTAACTTAGCCACCGTAAAGAGTTTCAAAGCTGACGTTTCGAGCGCCAGCCCTTCGTCACTTGAATCTCCTTACTTTTATCAAAAATTATATCTAAGATTCTCCAACTCTTCAATATAAGAATAAATAAGAGTAACTTTTCAGAGGATTACTTTCCTTGAATAATTAATAATATCCGTTTACATTTCATGTGGATTTTGGTGGAACGAACCAGCTTGTAAGTGTCTCCATATTTACATAATGGTTAACGAGAACTTAGCCTGTTCCTTTTCATGAGGATATTGTGCAATAACTACCGTTATATGCAGTATCGATAAAGTTCTAGTACCATCCTCATACTTAATCAATCCTATAAAGTTGTCACGCCTATGAAAGCCAATCAGAAGGCATGGATCACCAGTGATTTCAAATTAACATCATTACTGATACATGAAAAATGACTTTTCTTCACATTAGATCATTATATTTCTTATTATTATTTAAGTCCTCTGTAAATTCTTCAGTGCGCGAAAGTGACAACTGTAATAATACAAAAAGGACCTAATTTCTCTTCATATTAATGCTATCTGACCAGAATGGTATACGTTCAAAATATCAGCTTGGGTATTTTGATGATTTACATTAATTGTTAACATTATATTTGATGAGCATGCCAGAGAATGGTGAATTCATTTTACTTTCAAAAGGTTTTTGTTTTTGTTTTTTTTATTGAATCTTCTTACTTTTATTGAAATTCTATCAAGAGTTACGTCAACTCTTCCATATGAAAATGAATGACATTCACTCCTCAGATGGTTACTTTCTTTTCACAATAAATACTATCCTTTTTACTTTTCATGTGGATTTTGTGAAACGAATCAGGTGGTAAGTGTCTTCATATTTAACATATTGGTTAACGAGAACTTGGCTTGTTCCTTTTCATGAGGATAAGGTGAAATAACTACTGTTATATGCAGTACAGATAAAGTTCTAATAACATCCTCATAGTTAATAAATCTTAAAAAGTTATCACGCTCATGAGAGCCAATCAGAAGGGACAGATCACTAGTGATTTCAAATTAATATCATTATTGATATAAAAAAAATGAATTTTCTTCACATTATATCACATATTTATATACGTCCTCTTGATATTTTTGCTACGTGAAAGTGACTACTTAAATAATTAAAAAAGAACCTAATTGCCCTTCACATTAATGCTTTGTGGGCTGAAAGGTATCGGTTGAAAATATCAGCCTGGCTATTTCGATGGTTTGCATTTTTTGTTGAAAATTCTAATATGAGTTCTGCTAACTTGTCAATCTGGAAATGAATGAAATTAACCCCTCAGATGATTTCTTCCTTTTCACAATGAATACTATCCTTTTACTTTTCATGTGGATTTTGTGGAACGAATCAGGTGGTAAGTGTTTTCATACTTAACATATTGGTTAACGAGAACTTGGCTTATTCCTTTTCATGAGGATATGGTGAAATAACCATCATTATATGCAGTACCAATAAAGTCTAATAACATCCTCATAATTAATCAATCCTACAAAGTTATCACGCCCATAAAGCAGGGCGTGAAATTAACTTTTTTTTCTGATAGCCACTTGGCTCCTAAATTCTTCAAAGTGGTAGCCAATTCAAAAAAAGTTGGTCGCCATTTTCAAAGACAAACAAAATCTTTCTTTATGCTGTCAGCGTTCTAGATAGACCCTCCAAAACTAAGTTAGGGAAAAGATCTTTAACGTGCTACAAAGTGGACACTGGGATAGATGATATACAACGTTCAGGCTCATCTAAATCCAAGATGGCGTCTAGTTATCGATCGAGATGCATGTGCTACGTTTTGGAAACAAACTTAACGAGGAAGTTTGCCGCGGATTTATCTTTGCAAATATTTTTAATTCACTATATCTCTTGGTAAGGTTATGATGAAACGTTCTAGTCGCCAATTTGGTGACTAACTTCCAGGATCTGGTCGCCAAAGTGAAAAATTTAGGCGCATTGGCGCCTGTATTAGGCGCAATTTCACGCCCTGCCATAAAGGCCAATCAGAAGGGATACATCACCAGTGATTTCAAATTAATATCATTATTGATATAAGAAAAATGACTTTTTTCACACTATACCTTATCATATTTCTAATTATCATTTAAGTCCTCTATATATTCTTTGGTGCGCAAAAGTGACTACTTTAATAATGCAAAAAGAACTTAATTTCCTTTCATATTAATGCTATCTGACCAGAATGGAATGGGTTCAAAATGTCAGCCTAGCTGTTTTGATGATTTTCATTAGTTGTTGACGTGATATTTAATGAGCTTCCTGGAGAATGGTGAATTCATTTTACTTTCAAAAGGTTTTTTTTTTCCTATAATTGAATCTCCTTACTTTGATTGAAATTCTATCAAGGATTCTGCTCACTCTTCAATATGAAAATGAATGAAATTAACCCCTCAGATGATTTCTTTCTTTTCACAATAAATACTATCTTTTCCCTTTTCATGTGGATTTTCTGGAATGAATCAGGTGGTAAGTGCCTTCATATTTACATAATGGTTAACAAGAACTTGGCTTGTTCCTTTTGATGAAGATATGATGTAATAAATTATCGATAAAGTTATAAGAACATCCTCAAAAGTAATCAAACCTACCAAGTTATCACACGCATGAGAGCCAATCAGAAGGCATGGATCATCAGTGACTTCAAATTAACATCATTATTGATATAAAAAACTGTTTTTTGTTGACATTATATCACATTATATTTAGTTAAGTCCTCTTGATATTTTTGCTCCGTGAAAGTGACTACTTTAATAATACAAAAATAACCTAATTTCCTTTCACATTAATGCTATTTGACCTGAAGGTATTGGTTGAAATGATCAGCCTAGTTATTTTGATGATTTTCATTAATTGTTGATGTGATATTTAATGAGATTCCGGGAGAATGGTGAATTCATTTTACTTTCAAAAGGTTGTTGTTGTTTTTTTAAAATTGCTTTTGATTGAGAATTCTATCAAGGATTCTCCATACTCTTCAACATGAAAATGAATAAAATTAACCCCTCAAATGATTTCTTTCTTTACACAATAAATACTATCTTTTCACTTTTCATCTGGATTTTGTGGAACCAATCAGGTGGTAAGTGTCTTCATATTTACATATTAATGGTAAACGAGAACTTGGCTTGTTCCTTTTCATGAGGATGTTGTGAAATAACTACAGTTGCATGCAGTATCAATAAAGTTCTAAAAGAAACATCCTCATAGTTAATAAATCTTAAAAGATTATCACACAGATGAGAGCCAATCAGAAGGCATGGGTGACCAGTAATTTCAAATTAATATAATGTTAATACAAGAAAAATTACTTTCTTCACATTATATCACATTAAATTTATTTATGTCTACTTGATACATGAAAGTGACTTCTTTAAGAATACAAAAAGAACCTAATTTCCTCTTACATTAATACTTTCTGAGCTGAAAAGTATCAGTTGAAAATATCAACCTGGCTACTTTGATGATTTGTATTTATTGTTAAGAATTATAACATAGCTAGTAAATTTGTCTAATCAAATTCAATTGCGTGAGTGTGCTTCATATTCCTATTGTGCATACTCATGACGTCAGCAAACACATCCCTCAAAAAAAAAATTTTCCATTGGGTTGAATTTACGGTCAACTCGCCGACGGACCAACTCGCCGACACCAACTCGCCGACGTATAAAATCGAGTAGAGACGTCGGCGAGTTGGTCGTCAATCCAATACAACTTATTAGAAGCTAAACATACAGAAAATTAAACGATATTTAGTAAAAAAACATTGGACATTGGTGAACATCAAACAGAAGCTTAAACATCGGTGAACATTGGTGAACATCACCAATGACTATAACAGCTTAAGACGCGAACGAGTTATTGTGCGACAACAACACCGTAAAGACTCATCATGTCAATCGCTCGGTTTTTTTTAACGAAAACGTAGCTTTCTAGACGAGATCTTTAGTAAAAAGCATTTATTTTTATATGCAACAAAGTTTATAAGGATCTTAAGGCGAATAAAGCGAAGTAAACCTCACCAACGACTCTAACAGCTTAAGACGCGAACGAGTTATTGTGTGACAACAACACCGTAAAGACTCATCATGTCAATCGGTCAGATTTTTAAAGGAAACTTGGCTTTCTAGACAAGATCTTTAGTAAAAAGCAATTCTTTTTATTTGCAACGAAGTTTATAAGGATCTCAAGGCGAATAAAGTAAAGTAAACATAACCAATGACTCTAACAGCTTCAAACACGAACGAGTTATTGTATGACAACAACACTGTAAAGACTCATCATGACAATCGGTCAGATTTTTTAACGAAAACTTGGCTTTCTAGACAAGATCTTTAGTAAAAAGCAATTCTTTATTGTTTGCAACGAAGTTTATAAGGATCTTAAGGCGAATAAAGCGAAGTAAACCTCACCAACGACTCTAACAGCTTCAGACGCGAACGAGTTATTGTGTGACAACAACACCGTAAAGACTCATCATGTCAATCGCTCGGTTTTTTTAACGAAAACTTGGCTTTCTAGACAAGATCTTTAGTAAAAAGCAATTCTTTATTGTTTGCAACGAAGTTTATAAGGATCTTAAGGCGAATAAAGCGAAGTAAACCTCACCAACGACTCTAACAGCTTCAGACGCGAACGAGTTATTGTGTGACAACAACACCGTAAAGACTCATCATGTCAATCGCTCGGTTTTTTTAACGAAAACTTGGCTTTCTAGACAAGATCTTTAGTAAAAAGCAATTCTTTATTGTTTGCAACGAAGTTTATAAGGATCTTAAGGCGAATAAAGCGAAGTAAACCTCACCAACGACTCTAACAGCTTCAGACGCGAACGAGTTATTGTGTGACAACAACACCGTAAAGACTCATCATGTCAATCGCTCGGTTTTTTTAACGAAAACTTGGCTTTCTAGACAAGATCTTTAGTAAAAAGCAATTCTTTATTGTTTGCAACGAAGTTTATAAGGATCTTAAGGCGAATAAAGCGAAGTAAACCTCACCAACGACTCTAACAGCTTCAGACGCGAACGAGTTATTGTGTGACAACCACAGTTATTGTGTGAAATTCCATTTATTATAAAGATCAGATGAACATGTGAAAGTAATGTATATCATGCAATTACTCTGCTCTTGTAGGTCCGTTTAATCTCGACATCGATTTCAATAATTGGGCCGCTGTTCTTTCACCATTTTCATATTTCTCCCATAATCCAAACATCTTACTCTGTAATTGCCTATAGGCCCTTCTTTGGATTCTCGTCAGCTTCTGGTTGGATACTAATCGTATTTGTATGGCCACCAATTTTGCTTCCCGGTGTAGCAGCTCTATCAGTTCGTAGAACGGAAGATGCCTTCCCTTTGCTCTTCTGTTAAGTGCATGATGCCAGCCTGGAAATGTAAGAATTAACACAAAACATAAGAGATGTGAAAGAAACACGTATGATGTTTTTGCATACTTTATACGTATAACGTCCTGTTTAATTTGCCATTCAATTTTCAAAATAAAAGTACCTTCAATGTCGTTGTTAGTCCTCGTAGGCTGGCCATAAACACTCCAGTCGTTGGGCGTGAATATAAGGGATTTGACCCACTGTTTTTCAATGTATCTTGCAAGCTCGCGGAGGGCTGGTGATGTGGCGTCTTCTTTCAACGATTCGAACATGGCCGGAATTTCATGGCTCGGGAGGAAGGGCAAGAAAACCGTCACTTTCGATTGCATTTAACACCAGTAGTAAGACCAAAAAATATATTTGTGCGTTGACTTTTTACCAAGCGTCTTGACTTAAATAAATAAGACCGATTGACGTGATGAGTCTTTACGGTGTTGTTGTCACACAATAACTCGTTCGCGTCTGAAGCTGTTAGAGTCGTTGGTGAGGTTCACTTCGCTTTATTCGCCTTGAGATCCTTATAAACTTTGTTGCAAATAAAAAGAATTGCATTTTACTAAAGATCTCGTCTAGAAAGCCAAGTTTTCGTTAAAAAATCTGAGCGATTGACATGATGAGTCTTTACGGTGTTGTTGTCACACAATAACTCGTTCGCGTCTGAAGCTGTTAGAGTCGTTGGTGATGTTTATTTCGCTTTATTCGCCTTAAGATCCTTATAAACTTGGTTGCAAATAAAAAGAATTGCTTTTTACTAAAGATCTTGTCTAGAAAGCCAAGTTTTCGTTAAAAAAACTGAGCGATTGACATGCTGAGTCTTAACGGTGTTGTTGTCACACAATAACTCGTTCGCGTCTGAAGCTGTAAGAGTCGTTGGTGAGGTTTACTTCGCTTTATTCGCCTTAAGATCCTTATAAACTTTGTTGCAAATAAAAATAATTGCATTTTACTAAAGATCTTGTCTAGAAAGCCAACTTTTCGTTAAAAAATCTGAGCGATTGACATGATGAGTCTTTACGGTGTTGTTGTCGCACAATAAATCTCGTTCGCGTCTTAAGCTGTTATAGTCATTGGTGATGTTCACCAATGTTCACCAATGTTTGCCAGTGTTTTTTTACTAAATATCGTTTACTTCTCTGTATGTTTAACTTCTAATAAGTTGTATTGGATTGACGACCAACTCGCCGACGTCTCTACTCGATTTTATGCGTCGGCGAGTTGGTGTCGGCGAGTTGGTCCGTCGGCGAGTTGACTGGTTACCGGTTGAAAATGTTATAAAACAATTGGATCATACATCAGCTGTGTGTTTATTGAGATATGAAGCATTTGGGAAGTTTGGAGAGTACTCAAGAAGCTTGAGTTGCTCTTGGCTATGCCTCGAGCAACTCTCATGCATCTTTCATGCTCTCCAAACTTCCTGCATGCTTCATATCTCGATGAACACACGCTAATGTATGAACCAATTGTTAATTCTAATATGAGTTCTGCTAACTCTTCAATATGAAAATGAATGAAATGAACTGCTCAGATGATTTCTTTTATTTCACAATGAATACTATCCTTTTTACTTTTCATGTGGATTTCATGGAATGAATCAGGTGGTAAGTGTTTTCATACATAACATATTGGTTAACGAGAACTTGGCTTATTCCTTTTCATGAGGATATGGTGAAATAACTACCTTAATATGCAGTACCTATAAAGTCTAATAACATTCTCATACTTAATCAATCCTATAAAGTTATCACGCCTATAAAGGCCAATCAGAAGGGACGGATCACAAGTGATTTCAAATTAATATCATTATTGATATTAAGAAAAAGAACTTGAAGAAGAACCTAATTTCCTTTCATATTAATGCCATCTGACCAGAATGAAATCGGTTCAAAATATCAGCCTTGTTATTTTGACAATTTACATTTACTGTTGACATGATATTTAATGAGCTTCCCGGAGAATGGTGAATTCATTTTACTTTCAAAAGGTTGTTGTTGTTGTTTTTTAATTGAATCTCCTTACTTTGATTGAGAATTCTATCAAGGATTCTGCTTACTCCTCAATATGAAAATGGATGAAATTAAGAGAGTGTCTGTAAGAGCGGTCCGGTCGATTTTGCTTGAGACACGGATTTCGCTCATTTCTTGGGTGTTGTAAGACATTCATGTACCTATACTAAAACCACAATCCGTTTGATCGGATCTCTTTATTTTTCAGAGTCTTACGGAAATTAAATTTCACTCGAGCGAAGTCTTGTCGTGACACTTTTCAAGACAACATTTAAGACAACTTTGGAGGACAATTTACAAAAAACTACGGAACTCAGCAAAAAATAAATACCCCAGCCATGTATTTTAACTCTATCTTATCTATCGACGCGACTTTCGTGAACACCACGTTTCAATCAAGCAAAGAGGAAGACTTGAATGACACCTTATCGATTCGCCTAAGTCACACACGCCAAAACCGATCAAATTCAAGGTAAATTTTTGAAAAAGTGAGGCGTTCTTAACTGATCCAACTAACATAGCTAGGAATTAGGTGCCATAGAAAAGGTAACTACAGAAAAAAACTTTGCGGCCCGACCTTTACGAAAACTTGATAACTCCGTGAACTAACATAATTTTCGGCAATCTCCGAGTTTGGCCGCCATTTTGAGGGATTTGTCAACATGAAACGTAACTGATATAAATCAAGCAGGTACATCTAAAACCGTCAGAAGTACATACGAAAGCAATTCAAATGAACTTTACTTTCAATTCAAGCGGAAAAATTTGAAATTGTTTGTTAAACTTACCATTCCTACATCCCCATGCGACCATTTCTTCCAAAAATTCAAACACTACAACTAGTGTTCGAATTCCCCTCGTCGATTCGACCCTAAGAAATGACCTGTGCAACCCAAGCTTCGACTCGAGTGTAAAGTACGAATCAAATAACATAACTGCTTCATCTTCGAGGCAATATCACGCTGGTATTTTGATTTTCTGATCGACAAGAACGGTGATCAGGAAGCGATCGCCATGTTTACCTCACAAACTTGTCGCTGAGTAGCCGCTGAGTGAAAACAGTACGGCTCAGTGGTGAGGGGCGGGGTGTGGGGTGGGTGCGGGCAGATTATCAGATGATTTTTGGGAATATTCGAACATATGCATTAAGTATCATAATAAGCATTAGAACTCCCAGTCTTAATGCGAAGGCATGCTTCGTGTTGAAGACAACTTTCGTTTTGCTTAGTATTCTTTTTTTTTCAAATAAATTTCGTTCCAAATAGGACTGGCATCAATTCATAGGTTTATAAACAAATCTTTACCATGTAAATAAATGTGTTTAGATAATCGAGAAAACCATTGAACCTCTTGTATCGCATCAGAAGTAACGTGTCTTGTCTTTGCCCAACTCTGAGAGCGTGGAGCGGCAAAGACGCGAGACACGAGTCTCGCGTGGAGCGGCTTCTCCATGCTCACAGGATACGCGTGACCCCACTATCTTTAAGAAAAATAAGAGACTGCTCGGAGTCTGTATTCCGTTTAACCATTTCATAAGGGTGACGCGAGTCTTTTCAATTAAGTGAAAAAGTCACAAACCCATTCTTTACCTCACGAGCGTAACCACTGACCACTAACGAATTACAATAGGCTTTTCCTTTGGCGCGGAAACTGAAATCGTATCGAGTATACGAAGTTATAGTGAGTTCCTTTAGATCTTCCTAACTTGTATCGCGTTGGAAACAATTACAAGTACAGGAAGAAGTCGTTCTTTAGCGAGACGTTCATTATGTCTCAGGAATGCTTTTTGAATAGCAAAGATGGAAAAAAACTTTGGTTCATCGCGTAGCTTAAGTGATTTGGTACGACTGTCTGAATGCAATGATGAAGTAAAACATCATTTGATAAGCTGCCACCTGTCTAAAGAGGTCTTAAGTAAAAATGAGCTAATCTTGGCAAGGACTGGCCTATTTCACCTCACTCAGGAGGATAAACCAATCAAAGTGCTCTGTGAGCAAACTAGTGAATTGACAGATGACTTACATGATTTACAAGATACGCAAATTACTCTCCCCACCGATTTTTTCTTACATTCTGTTAATCAAAAATTTCAATACCTATTAAGGCTTTCTTGTTGATTGTCTTAATAGTAACAGTTTCCAGGATCTAAGGGGAGCAAAAGAGAGAACAATATTTCTGTGTAGTTAGGTAAGGCAGCCTGCCGGCTTTATACTTCTTCCGGCGTGATAACGATAATGATCACAACAATAGGTAAAAATCACCGTCCGCTAATAATGACGATTATCATAGTTAGAAACAAATCTCAGCTATAGTCCTGAAAAAAATCTCGGGGGTCCTTTGAACTATCCACTTCATCTCGTCAGAAGTGAAAAGTTGCCTACGTTCATTCTAACGTTCGTGCGATTTTACGACGAATTTTCAATTCCGGTGTGTTGCGCGCGCGACTTTTGATAGGAAAAACCTGCACGCGCCATAACTTAAAAGAACGTGTCGGCTAAATGAGACAAATCTCTATCATTTTGCATACATTCTTGGGAACAGCAAAAATGACTTAGAACAAACATTCTAAGTATGGTGTTCATTCCGTGCAATGGGGTATAAATAAAAGGTTCTGGTGGAAAAGCACCTGATTTTATACCACTGAGGACAAGCAAAAAGGTCATATGGGTAACCCGGTTAAAAATATATTGATGACTCTATTCATTGATACCAGCTCTAATTTAAAGGAGAAAGTTATGAGAATAAAATAAAAGTTGTCTGTACCACGAAGCATGCCTTCACTGTTTAGACTGGGAGTCCTAAAGCTTTTTAAGCATGTATTCGAATATTTTATGACGATAAGCCCGCCACCCACCCCACCCCGCGCTATACTGTTTTCACTCAGCCGACTGGTCAGCGGTTACGTTTATAAAGTAAACATGGCGATCGCTTTCTGATCACCGTTCTTGTCGATCAGAAAATCAAAATACCAGCGTGATATTGCCTCGAAGGTGAAGCAGTTATGTTATTTGATTCGTACTTCACATTCGAGTCGAAGCTTGGGTGGCACAGGTTATTTCTTACGGCGGAATCGACGAGGGGAATTCGAACACTAGTTGTAGTGTTTGAATTTTTGGAAGAAATGGTCGCATGAGGATGTAGGAATAGTAAGTGTAACGAACGATTTCAAATTTTTCTGCTTGAATTGAAAGTAAAGTTCATTTGAATTGCTTTCGTATGTATTTCTGACGGTTTTAGATGTACCTGCTTGATTTATATCAGTTACGTTTCATGTTGACAAATCCCTCAAAATGGCGGCCAAACTCGGAGATTGCCGAAAATTATGTTAGTTCACGGAGTTATCAAGTTTTCGTAAAGGTCGGGCCGCAAAGTTTTTTTCTGTAGTTACCTTTTCTATGGCACCTAATTCCTAGCTATGTTAGTTGGATCAGTTAAGAACGCCTCACTTTTTCAAAAATTTACCTTGAATTTGATCGGTTTTGGCGTGTGTGACTTAGGCGAACCGATAAGGTGTCATTCAAGTCTTCCTCTTTGCTTGATTGAAACGTGATGTTCACGAAAGTCGCCTCGATAGATAAGATAGAGTTAAAATACATGGCTGGGGTATTTATTTTTTGCTGAGTTCCGTAGTTTTTTTGTAAATTGTCCTCCAAAGTTGTCTTAAATTAAAGTCTTGAAAAGTGTCACGACAAGCCTTCGCTCGAGCGAAATTTAATTTCCGTAAAACTCTGAAAAATTAAAGAGATCCGATCAAACGGATTGTGGTTTTAGTATAGGTACATGAATGTCTTACAACACCCAAGAAATGAGCGAAATCCGTGTCTCAAGCAAAATCGACCGGACCGCTCTTACAAAGACACTCTCTTAAATCCCTCAGATGATTTCTTTCTTTTCACAATGAATACTATCCTTTTACTTTTCATGTGGATTTTGTGGAACGAAACAGATTGTAAGTGTCTTCATATTTTACATAATGGTTAACAAGAGCTTGGCTCTTTGCTTTTCATGAGGATATGGTGCAATAAGAACCGTTATTTGTAGTATTGATAAAGTTCTAATAACATCCTCATAGTTAATCAGTCCTATAAAGTTCATCACGCCCATGAAAGCCGATCAAAAGGGACGGATCATTAGTGATTTAAAAATACTATCATTATTGATATAAGAAAAATGACTTTTCTTCACGTTGTATTTATTATTATCATTTAAGTCATCTATATATTCTTTAGTGCATGAAAATAACTACTTAGACAACACAAAAATAACCTGATTTCTTTTTATATTAGTGCTAGAATGCAATTGGTAAAAAAAAATCGGCCTGGCTATTCTGATGATTTACATTGATTGTTGACATGATATTTAATGAGCACCCCGGAGAATGGTGAATTCATTTTACTTTCATAGATTGTTGTTGTTGTTGTTGTTTTTTTAATTGAATCTCCTTACTTTAATTGAGAATTCTATCAAGGATTTTGGTAACTCTTCAGTATGAGAATGAATAAAATTAATCCCTAGAATAATTTCTTTTCAAAATTAATACTATCCTTTTACTTTTCATGTGTATTTTGTGGAACAAATCAGCTGGTAAGTGTCTTCACACTTTACATAATGGTTGATGAGAATGTGACGTGTTCCTTTTCATGAGGATATGGTGCAGTAACTACCGTAATATGCAGTAATGATTAAGTTTTAATCACATCCTCATAATTAATCCATGTTATGATGTTTGTCATGCCCATGAGAGTCAATCAGATGGCATGGATCACCAGTGATTTCTTCTAATTAGAGTCACTTTAACTTAATAATCAATTGAAGTTCTGATGTACATATAGTTAATGGTGGCTGGTCATCCTGGGAGTCATGGGAGAGGTGCAGCCTAATTTTGCGGTGGTGGATCGCAATGCCGAGAGCGCAGTTGTACAAATGTCAATTTACATATTTCTATAGATATCAATGTTTAGTAGTTGCAAGGTTTTTACCATATGCTGCTATTTAGATTTGGTAAAGTTCGGTTCATGCCTTATCTTCATATGCTTCGTTCAAAAGGTGGAATGAATCAGCATGATATACGCATGCAATTTGCAATATCAGTGTAGAGATATCAATGTTTAGTAGTTGCAAGGTTTCTAACATATGCTGGTATTAAGATTCTGTAAAGTTTCTTTCATGCCCTATTCTTATTTGAAATGGTATAAATGTTGAATGAATTAGCAATATATATGCATGTAATTTTCAATATTGGTAGGCAGTTCTTCTATTTAGAGTCACTTTAATTCATCAATCAATTAAATTTCTGATATAAATATAGTTGATGGTGGCTGGTCATCCTGGGGGTCATGGGGGAGGTGCAGCCTAACTTGTGGTGGTGGATCGCAGTACTGAGTGCGCAGTTGTACAAATCCTTCCCCAAGCTGGTACGGAAGGAGGTGCTATGGACAAAGGCATATGAGCCAATCTTGCAATGCTAATCATTGTCCAGGTGAGAGTGTGTAATTAGTGTTAACCAACAATCTTTTATTATTTTGATTATTAATTTTGCTGGTTCAAGGTGTTCCACGCACCTTTAAGTTAATTTATGTGGTTTTACAAATATCAATGTTTAGTAGTTGTGAGGTTTTTACCATAGGCTGATATTTAGATTTGGTAAAGTTCCGTTCATGCTTTATCCTTATTTGCTTTGTTCAATTGGTTGTAATGAATGAATCAGCATTATATACGCATGCAGTTTGCAAAATCGATGTTTAGTAGCAGTAAGGTTTCTACCATATGCTGGTATTTAGCTTCTGTAAAGTTTCTTTCATGCCTCCTTCTTATTTGAATCCGTCAAAATGTTGAATGAATTAGCAATATAAAAGCTTGCAGTATAGGGTGGAAGGCAGTGCCAAGAACGTTCTCTTATGTTGCAATCCAATCTTGCAACACTTATTTTTGTCCAGATAACAGTCTGTAATTGGTGCTACCATACAGTGGAAAGTTTTGAGTTTTACAAAAAGGAAAAGAGACACTAAAAATTACCAAAACTTTTATTACAATTAAAAAAAGGTTTAAAGTTTTTTTTATATTTTTTTCTCCTTGAATTTGAATGAAAGTTTCAAGCATTTAAAGAAAGCAACAAAACTTTTGAGTCTGTAAAACATGTTTCAACAGAAACTTCTGTCATCTTCAGTTAATTACTGTACAAAGCATTGGAAGTTGAGTCATACAGTAAGTAGAACAATGCTAATTATGATGAATAGTGACAACAAGAAAAGGGGTAAAGCATGAAAGTGTAAGAATTAAAAGGATAGTTTTAGATTTAGATGGTGTAATTGTTGATTCAAGGATGGTTGTGCTCTTTGACTATGAATAGCCTCTTTTATCTTAAGTTGAAAGCTGGTAGCGGCGTGATCTAAAACATGGAAGTTATCTGCTAAACACAAAGCACGACAATGTGGAGAATCTTTCAGATGCTTGAAAATGTGAGAGGCCCTGTCACTGACTAAGTGCTCTCTAACATGTGTGGAAAAATGCCGGCAGGTTTCACTGATGTAACAGGCATTACAGCCAGCACATACAAACTTATAAACCACATGTGAACGGAGCCCGTCAGGGACAGGGTCTTTCACACCAAACAAGTTACCAATTTTGAAGGAAGAGAAAACCAGTTTAATATCCAAGTCATTGCAATAGCGCTTAATAAAATGGCGGACCTTTTTTTGAGTGATAGCAGAAAAGTGGCCCATGTAGGGTAGCTTAAAGTAAAATGTAGGTGAAGTGGTGGGAAGGGAACCCCAGGGGATGATGATTGCTTTGGGTCGCAGTGATGTAACGGTTTATAATCTTCTCGATTAAATGAGCAGGGAAAAGATTCTTTTTTAGAATATCAGTAAGTTTGTTAATGTCCTCATGAAACCCTAACCAGGTGTTATTATTCTTGTAAGCCCTATCAACGAGTGTCTTAATGAGACCCACTTTGTAAGAGTAAGAGGTGAAGCTGAAATAATTAGTTAGTAACCCAGTGAAAGTTTTCTTGTGGTAAACCCTAGTTAGAGATGAATTGAATGGTTGTCAATCATGACATCTAAAAAGGGTAATTTGTGATTAACCTGCTTTTACATAGTGAACTTGATGACAGATGACAGAAGTTTCTGTCGAAACATGTTTTACAGACTCAAAAGTTTTGTTGCTTTCTTTAAATTCTAGACTTGCCTGCTAATATCAAGACCCTTTGGAAAGTTTCAAGTGAAGTAAAAAATAATAATTTCTGAAAATAAACTGATCACAATTGCTTCTCCCAAAGGCAAAGTTTTTAAGTTGTTTCTCAACTGCTTGTTCTTGAAACACTTTTAGTCAATGGTGGTTGGAATGAGTGGAGTCCCTGGAGTATCTGCACTAAAACAGTCAGTGGCATACAGATAAGGTTTAGAGAATGTTCCAATCCAGAACCAGCATATGGCGGGGAACACTGTAATGGGAGCAGAGCACTTGTAAGGGAATGCAACAAAACGTCCAGCTGCCATGAAGGTAACATACAGATGGTAAAATCAGTATGTGTGAATTTTAATTTCATAGGATAACATTTATTGAAATAAAGACATCATGGGTGGTCTGAGGTCTAATCATAGTTGAACCCCATATTAAAAAGGCTAAGTCCTTGACCTTGTCCAAAATTAGCATTAACATTGCATCGCAGCTTGAATAAAGTTATGATCATTATAATTCTCACACTCATTACTATCATCAGGATCATCATCGTTATCGTGATTATTATTATCATCCGATCCCACTCATTATTATTGCAAATGTTGATGTTATTTTAGTATCATTCTCCATTTTAGTGCCAAATTTCTTGTTCTTGATAAAATAGTATGGGATGTCTGATGCAAGCAGTATTAATAATGTTTTTATTGACTGCTCCTGAAAGAAATCATTTAACTTTGGGCTGATGATTACATTTCTAACATACCTAGAATTGATATACATATGAAACTAAGTACCTGTTTGGGGGAATCATCAGCACAATAATTATAATTTGTATAATCTTGAAGAAGGCCTCTCAAGGTAAACGTATACTTTTGTATGATTTTTTTCCATTAGTATTTCCACTGCGCTTTAAAACGGAGAGAAACTCATCAGTTGGTACAATGGAAATCTACTCAGACAGCAGCTGGAAAAAGCTTTGCACCAGTACCTGGAATGTAGTTGAAGAAGATTTGACGTGCATGGTAATGGGATACTCTAACAGCGATGATTATGGTAGATGGTATAAAAAAAGTGGAAATGTATCAGAGACATCTACTAATTTCAATTGCACCACCACTTTGACTAAATGTGAAGAAAGCTTCTCAAACAAATCGCAGTTCTGCGAAGGTATCAATCAATTATGCATTTTAGACTCAGTTGTCATATCTGTTTCAGTCTTCTCTTTTGTACATTTTATTCTGGGTACTCTTATAGACTTTATGATAATTCGAGCGGTAGACCTCGCCTAAACATCGTTTCTTGCTCTGATGATTGATTATGTGCTAATTCTTTCTCGAAGATTGCTTTTTACAAAAAACTTTGACATATATTAATAAATTAGGTTGTTTTCTAGGATTAATTTAAATTGTAGTTGAAGGTATTAAAAAAGGGCCAAAAATTATACCTGAACAGCTGCTCATCAAATAATGCTGGTGAGATTGGTTTTTTTGTTTTTTTTCATTTGCTGAGGTTAAAAAAATCTTTGATATTTTTTAAGGGTCTTTAATTTTTTCCTGATAGACATTTCTGTAAAGTTACTTGATATGTTCCAATCATTTGTTGTTTTTAGCCGTTAGAAAAGGACTTTCATGTGGTTATTCAAATTTATGACATTAAAATGCACTGTCTGATTTGTAGATTGATGTTAGTAACCCAAAAGGTAATTGCCTCCTATGACATGTATATTATGTGTGTATAACTAAGCCAATGTGTTTTAACTTTTTTACTTGTTTTTTTATTCAAAGTTCGACCAGTGGTGAGTGTTGTAGGATCAAGCAATCTAATCAGAGAAGGAGACACTGTGAATTTGACTTGTAAAATCATTCAAGGTCGGCCTAAGCCACAGATAACCTGGCTGAAGAATAACTTATCTAAAGGACACAGTCTGTCTCTCTCTTTTAATAACATAACAAAGGAAGAAGCAGGTCTGTACACCTGTGAAGCAAAAAATCGTGGAGGAATTTCCGCTGAAAATATCTATATTTCTATTCACGGTAAGTTTTCAGGTCTATAATTGCATTTTAAATCATTCAGTCGTGTAAGCTGCGGTCGGAGGGACTCTGGACTAATTGCTGTGTCTTCTTGACTGACGAAATCCCTTCATCTAGTTGGAGGGTTTTCCTCTTGAAATCTCTTTCTTTTTTTTAATATTAACTTTAAAATTTCAAACTGCATGTCTATATTACACATAAAAACTACTGGTTAGCTGAGCAATATCATTTCTGTAATATCCTCGAGGATGACAGTCTTCACTTGCATGGTGCCTGACTATCCACACCGATGTATTATTGAACTGTTAAGGAAAATGAACGATTTATAAGTGGTAGTAATTAATTTCCTTTGCTTGATTCTTGAGCGAGGAATCGCTCATGGTTTCCTATTATTCACAAGTCGGACTCGAAGAGTCTGCCACGACAATATTTGTACTGTATCTCCCTGTATAGATTATGTCATTAAATTTTGTTAACTTTTGAATTTCGAATTCCAAATGGAAATGATACGCTTGTATTACTGGTTAGCCGTACAACCGGTAATATATAATGCCTTCCTCTTCTGAGTTTATCTCCCGTGCAAATGAATAAAATATAAGTCAGAGATGGTGATTAGTCTAAAGGTCGATCAAAAATAACCGACAGGTTGTTAAGACTGGTTTTTGTACCGATAACCGTTTCGAGATTGATTTTCGAAAATAACTCTGGAAATTGTGTAAGAAATTAAAGCCAATGTGAGCAACTACTTGGTTGGGTTTAACGTAGCCGGGGAAAATGATGAACTCTTGGAAAGAAAATTGTTGTGCGCGCATGTGCAATTCACCAATTGTTTAGGGTGACTCCTTGATGTGATCGCTTTGCAACATTTTTTTAATGATCACTCTGCTCATTTTGATCAGGTAACACCCTAGAACCTTATGACAAATACTTTTTTGAAGCCAGCTTTCACCTAAATTAGCACTATTTACCCTACAATTTCCGTTCAGAGGGTTTCTTTTGGATTCTTTCGTATCCATGATGATTACATTACTAAGGTACTATAAGTGAAGCTGTTTTAGACTAAATTTCTCTTTCTCAACACAGAAAAACCCACTGCCAAAGTAAGTCCAAAACCATATCCAACGCTCCCTCAAGGTGATAAGCTTAGATTAACTTGCAGCGTCAACGAAGCAACAGTACATATCACTTGGAAAAAAGATGGAGACCCAACAATAGAAACGGCAGTCATTGATACGCAATTGTGTGAGAAGACAAGTTATCTGGTTATTGCAGAGGTTATGAAGGACGACAGTGGTGAATATTCCTGTGAAGCTCGTAACAGACCAGGAGATGTGGCCCGCTCGACTGTGATGATAATAGTAAAACGTAAGCTATTATTATTGCTATTATTATTGTAGTATCCATCAGTAACCATTAAATGTCATTCGTTTTTAATGAAACTGCTCCTTTTTCTATCCTTTTTTTTTTTAAAGAACTGTAAATCAGAATTGACAATATGGGTCCTCTGGCTTTTTAGAAGCAGTAGCACCACCTTTTAGAGACCCAACCAATTTGTTGCAATATCACCATGATTGTTTCTTTTCTGTTCGGCTGTTGCCATTGGTCTACATTCAGTTTACAATAATTGAAAGTCATTTCTTAATTCGAAACAAGATGTGAATGGCGTAGCTCATCTACACATAGTTCTGACTTACCTTTTCATAAAGTGATTAGCAGGGGAAAATCTAGCTTAAAGTAGTACATCATCCTGAGAAGTTGCAATTACTAAAATTTAGAAGGTGAGATCGTCACTTCAATTTGCAATGTCGGATGTTTCCTGCACTTTTAATGAATTAGAACTTGCATCTTGCGCTCGGATTGATGGGAGGTCAAATTTCCCAGGTAAATGGCAAGGAGAGGGCAAAGGTTTTTTATTCTTGTGTCAACCAAGTAAGTAACGTATTGATAGCGCCAGAATGAAAATTCCTAAAGGTTGCTGGTCGTCACAATCATTCATTTGTTTGCAGTGTTTGCATTCAAGATCTAGATACCAATGTACATGTGATAATAATCCCATCGTAACTCTTTTTAATTTTTCTTTATAGTTCCACCACATTTAAATCCTAAACTCAAGAATCTTTCAGTTCCACTGAACTCCACATTTGAAACAGACTGTTTTAAAAAGGGTGATCTTCCAGTATCTGTCAACTGGACCAAGGATGGAGAAGCTCTTGGTAACAACAATACGTTAGTTATTAAGCGCGTGACTTTTGATGATGGAGGTTTCTATCGATGTGCTGCTGAAAATCTGGTTGGAAAAGTTAACATCTCCTTCTGGATCGATGTTACTGGTAAATCAAAATCTTTTTATGAAGATTTACAAACGGCGCTTGGTTAGTTCACGTTGTAGCGCGCTTTATTGCCGTGCGATACTTCAAACCCTTGACGGGACCAACACAGGTTCTAAAATAGACGAGGAGAATGTGTTGCCTCTGCTTTGCCATCGGCAAATGGATAGGCATTCTAGTTTCTTGGATAAGGAGGATAAACCGTATGCCCTGTCTCCTGCATCTTCTTTGCACCGGTTAGCAGGGAATTTAACGAACCCACACACTTCTCGCCAAGAGTAAGGAACGTAGCTCTCGGTGTCGAGGTCTGGCCTTGTCATCGTTTATACAGGCCTCCATTTAAAGCAGCTTTGAGTTAAACTGTGCCAAGCTGGCTAAATATCCCATGTTCATACATAAATACATGCACATCCATTTTACTTTGGCATTTTCATCTTTTATCAACATTTATGAAGCTGAACTTAACTTCAAAGGAAACGATAGCAGCTTTTTGAAGATACTTTTGTTTATGTTGGACATTCAAATAGGATTTCCACAAGCCGAGTTTATTCATTTGTTTATGAATTTGTCTTTGATTTGGATACGTCATTCACATTGACATATTTATAAGAAATGGAAAATTACCTTCTGCACTTGAGTTTAAAATAATATTTTTATGTTAGCAATATCCGCTAGCTATTCCCATGTACAGTGTGCAGGTGATTCTTTTACTTCAGGAAGTTCATGTAGTTAGAAGCCTCCCCAATTTGCTCTTACATCTAATTACTGCCAGATTACTTGTGGTTATTCGTTTGTATCTTGAGAACCTTTGTTAAACATCAGTGGTGCTCTTTTTATTTTCAGTGTCTCCTCAGATTTTATCCTCTCCGGTAAACCAATCTGTTTACGACGGAGATCCAGTCAACTTCACTTGCCGTGCCACAGGTGTTCCAACACCAAAATTATCCTGGACATTTGTTGGTGGTAAACTTCCACTGGGTATTAATCAGAACAATTTTGAGGGAGACTCATTCGTGGAATCAGTCCTGGAAATGCGGAGAGCGACAAAGAAAATAGACGGAACATACAAGTGTACAGCAGAAAACAAAGCAAATAGAACAAGTTATTCAACAACACTTCAAGTATTTGGTAGGTTCGATAATTTTAATGATTATGATGATAATAATAATAATACTGATAGGGATGATAATGATTGTAATAGTGATAACAATGATAGTAATCTTAATTTTAATTGCAATTAAGGTAATGATGGTGATGGATCCACCACAACAATAATAATCAACGATACCTTCATCGCAAAATATGAGGTGGAAATGGTGGCTAGTGACTAAAGGTTGCCCAAAAAGAGCTGAAGAATTTTAAAGAATGAGATGGAGTCGATACCCCTGGAATTTCACTAATACGATTGAGTCAAAGAGTGGAAATACAAACTTGAGTGTAACGTACCTGGGAAAATACCGTAATGAATTGTGGGAAAGATAATCGTTGCGTATGCACCATCTACCAGTTGTTTAAGATGACTCTTCCATATAATCACTTTGTGAAATTTTGTTATGGTCACTCTGATCATTTTCCTTTAGACGATTTGACTACTGCAATGACTTGTAGCTCTGTATGGGGCAATATGTCTTAATAATAAAAAAGAAAGGGCCGGGTCTCGGTTTACTTAGAGGCATCTTGGAAATTTGGTTGAATAGGGCTCAAGACCCTTTGGAAAAGACTCAGAAACATTTTGGACAAGTAATTCAAACCCTTCTTAAAACCCCTTTGAAGTCAAGTTTCACTCAAATAGGGGACGTTATACCCTGCATGTACCATTTGGAGGGTTAATTTCGGACCACTTAGTTTCTATGATAATTACCTTACTAAGGTATTGAGTGAAGTTTGTTTTTATGATAACTAAGTTATGCATAAATTATCTCTTCCTCAACACAGAGAAACCCACAGCCAAATTAAGTCCAAAACCATATCCAACGCTCCCTCAAGGTGATAAGCTTAGATTAACTTGCAGCGTTAACGAAGCAACAGTAAATATCACTTGGAAAAAAGATGGAGACCCAACAAAAGAAACGGCAGTCATTGATACGCAATTGTATGAGAAGACAAGTTATCTGGTTATTGCAGAGGTTGTGAAGGACGATAGTGGTGAATATTCCTGTGAAGCTCGTAACAGACCAGGAGATGTGGCCCGCTCGACCGTGATAATAATAGTAAAACGTAAGCTATTATTATTGCTATTATTATTGCTATTATTATTGTAGTGTCCATCAGTAACCATTAAATGTCATTCGTTTTTAATGAAACTGCTCCTTTTTCTATCTTTTTTTTAAAGAACTGTAAATCAGAATTGACAATATGGGTCCTCTGGCTTTTTAGAAGCAGTAGCACCACCTTTTAGAGACCCAACCAATTTGTTGCAATATCACCATGATGGTTTGTTTTCTATTCGGCTGTTGCCATTGGTCTACATTCAGTTTACAATAATTGAAAGTCATTTCTTAATTCGAAACAAGATGTGAATGGCGTTGCTCATCTACACATAGTTCTGACTTACCTTTCCATAAGGTGATGAGCAGGGGAAAACCTAGCTTAAAGTAGTACATCATCCTGGGAAGTTGCAATTACTAAAATTTAGAAGGTGAGATCGTCACTTCAATTTGCAATGTCGGATGTTTCCTGCACTTTATGAATTAGAACTTGCATCTTGCGCTCGGATTGATGGGAGGTCAAATTTCCCAGGTAAATGGCAAGGAGAGGGCAAAGGTTTTTTATTCTTGTGTCAACCAAGTAAGTAACGTATTGATAGCGCCAGAATGAAAATTCCTAAAGGTTGCTGGTCGTCACGATCATTCATTTGTTTGCAGTGTTTGCATTCAAGATCTAGATACCAATGTACATGTGATAATAATCCCATCGTAACTCTTTTTAATTTTTCTTTATAGTTCCACCACATTTAAATCCTAAACTCAAGAATCTTTCAGTTCCTCTGAACTCCACATTTGAAACAGACTGTTTTAAAAAGGGTGATCTTCCAGTATCTGTCAACTGGACCAAGGATGGAGAAGCTCTTGGTAACAACAATACGTTAGTTATTAAGCGCGTGACTTTTGATGATGGAGGTTTCTATCGATGTGCTGCTGAAAATCTGGTTGGAAAAGTTAACATCTCCTTCTGGATCGATGTTACTGGTAAATCAAAATCTTTTTATGAAGATTTACAAACGGCGCTTGGTTAGTTCACGTTGTAGCGCGCTTTATTGCCGTGCGATACTTCAAACCCTTGACCGGACCAACACAAGGTCTTAAATAGACGAGGAGAATGTGTTGCCTCTGCTTTGCCATCGGCAGATGGATAGGCATTCTAGTTTCTTGGATAAGGAGGATAAACCGTATGCCCTGTCTCCTGCATCTTCTTTGCACTGGATAGCAGGGAATTTAACGAACCCACACACTTCTCGCCAAGATTAAGGAACGTAGCTCTCGGTGTCGAGGTCTGGCCTTGTCATCGTTTATACAGGCCTCCATTTTAAGCAGCTTTGAGCTGAACTGTGCCGACTGGCTAAATATCCCATGTTCATACATAAATATATGCATATTCCATTTTACTTTGGCACTTTGGCATTTTGATCTTTTATCAACGTAAGCTGAACTCAACTTAAGTGGAAAATATAGCAGCTTTTGAAGATGCTTTTGTTTATGTTGAACATTTAAATAGGATTTCCACAAGCTGAGTTTATCCATTTGTTTATAAATTTGTCTTTGATTTGGATACGTCATTCATATTGATATATTTATAGGAAATGGAAAATTATCTTCTGCACTTGAGTATAAATTAATCTTTTTATCTGCTAACTATTCCCTGTACAGTGTGCAGGTGATTCTTTTACTTCAGGAAGTTCATGTAGTTAGAAGCCTCCCCAATTTGCTCTTACATCTATTTACTGCCAGATTACTTGTGGTTATTCGTTTGTATCTTGAGAACCTTTGTTAAACATTAGTGGTGCTCTTTTTATTTTCAGTGTCTCCTCAGATTTTATTGTCTCAGGTAAACCAATCTGTTATCGATGGAGATCCAGTCAACTTCACTTGCCGTGCCACAGGTGTTCCAACACCAAAACTGATCTGGACATTTGTTGGTGGTAAACTTCCACTGGGTATTAATCAAAACAATTTTGAGGGAGACTCATTCGTGGAATCAGTCCTGGAAATGCGGAGAGCGACAAAGAAAATGGACGGAACATACAAGTGTACAGCAGAAAACAAAGCAAATAGAACAAGTTATTCCACAACACTTCAAGTATTTGGTAGGTTCGATAATTTTAATGATTATGATGATAATAATAATAATACTGATAGGGATAATAATGATTGTAATAGTGATAACAATAATAGTAATCTTAATTTTAATAGCAATTAAGGCAATGATGGTGATGGATCCACCCCAACAATAATAATCAACGATACCTTCATCGCAAAATATGCGGTGGAAATGGTGGCTAGTGACTAAAGGTTGCCCAAAAAGAGCTGAAAAATTGTTAAGACTGAGATGGAGTCTCGATACCCCTGGAATTTCACCTAGACGATTAAGGCAAAGAATGCAAATACAAACTTGAGTGTAACGTACCTGGGAAAAATACCGTAATGAATTGTGGGAAAGATAATCGTCGCGTATGCACCATCTACCAGTTGTTTAAGATGACTCTTCCATATAATCACTTTGTGACATTTTTTTATGGTCACTCTGATCATTTTCCTTTAGACGATTTGACTACTGCAATGACTTGTAGCTCTGTATGGGGCAATATGTCTTAATGATAAAAAAGAAAGGGCCGGGTCCCGGTTTACTTAGAGGCATCTTGGAAATTTGGTTGAATGGGGTCCGAGACCATTTGGAAAAGACTCAGAAACATTTTGGACAAGTAATTCAAACCCTCCTTGAAACCCCCTTGAAGCCAAGTTTCATTCAAATGGGCACGTTATACCTTGCATGTACTATTTGGAGGGTTAATTTCGAACCACTTAGTTTCTTTGATAATTACCTTACTACGGTATTTCTAGTGTTTTTTTCTTTTTCGTGATAACCAAGTTATGTATACATTATCTCTTTCTCTACACAGGAAAACCCACCGCCAAACTAAGTCTCACTCAAGGTGATAAGCTTAGATTGACTTGCAGCGTCAACGAAGCAACAGTAAATATCACTTGGAAAAAAGATGGAGACCCAACAAAAGAAACGGCAGTCATTGATATGCAATTGGATGAGACAACAAGTTATCTGGTTGTTGCAAAGGTTGTAGAGGAGGACAGTGGTGAATATTCCTGTGAAGCTCGTAACAGACTGGGAAATGTGGCCTGCTCCACTGTGGTGATAAAAGTCAAGTGTAAGCTGGCATTATTATTGTTTTTGTTTGTTTTTGTTATTGTTTTTTGTGTGTGAATGTGTGTATGTTGGGAATAAGTCTGACATTAAAATACGGGTCCCCTGGCCTGTAAGATGCCGTAGAACCTCCTTTCAGATACCCAAATAATTATCATCATTATTGTTTGTTTTCTATTCGGCGAAAGGAATTGCACTACATCCATTGTACAAAAAGGCAGGTTATTTCTCAATTCAAAACAAGATTCTAGCTAGGTCTTCTCCATATAGCTTTAATTCACCTTTCTTTGAATCTCTTTCATAAAATGGTAGCCATTTCTAATGAGCCAGCGAAGCTCTAGCGAAAATTGTATCCAGAGGGGCTGGGTAATACTGAGTAACAACCTTTCCCTTATCATCACATCTACTACCTTTTTTATTTGGTTGAGAACCATGTGTTTAACTTACACCAACAGCTGTGATTCCACTCCTGGTGTGGTATTATATTGTTGGATCAATGGCTGCTGCTATTGTTATTTTGCTCATAGGCTACTTCAACTTGCTACGTCGAAAGACAGGTAAAGCTCATTCTTCATATCTTGTTTCGGGAAATTTTTCCAGAGAATAATACGTTGTGTGAGAAGCAAAAATTGGACCAGTTTATGTTTACTTTTACTTCACCTCATATTCCAATTGTTCTCCTCAAGTTCGCTATTAGGCAGGTATTAATATCATCTCGGTTTGCAGGAAAAAGACCTTTGAGGCACTATAGGCATGTTTTTACTGTTTCTAATTTATAATTTCCTATTAATCATTCTTTTTTAAATAGTTCCTTCTTTCATTTCTATTTTTATTTATTTATTATTATTTTTATTTAAATATTCAAGTTAAGGCAGAACTTTTTATTTCTTTCTTTGATTTGCCATTTGTACCTGCAGCAGCTGCTACGGCTCTGTAAGTCAATTAGTTTGCCTTTTATTTACTGAATTGAAATGGTTTTGGAAAAAAAAATGAAGGTGGGGTTTAAATCTTACTGTCATGTCAGCCATTCCATTTGGAAAGTTAACTTGAATTTAAATTTACAAGTTATTCTACAATTCTAGTTTTTGTGCACAAGAAAATGTTGTTTTGTCATCTCTAGGGTGATTATCTTTCCATAAGTTGAAGAAATAAATCAAAGAATTTAGAAACTCAAAACTTTTCATTAATTTTCATTTCTTGATCACGTATACTTTGATTTATCAATAGAAACTGTAATTTTCGTAATATTTAGTTCTAATCAAGGGGAGGCAATCGAGGTGGAGTATGTAGAGGTGGATGAATGGGAGATTGAAGTGAACCGTGTCCTGCTTCAAGATGTCATTGGGCGAGGGGCATTTGGAGCAGTGTGGAGAGCTCTTCTTAGTTCTCCAAATGGAAGACCTGGAAATCGCACAGTTGCTTCTAAATGCTTCACACGTAAGACCCAGCGTGCTATCTTTCCTCAGAACACGTAGATGGGTACTTAGCATTTCTTGCCAAGGGTGACCTGCTTTGCACTTTCCAGTGATTATTTATCTCAGGTCGACTTAGGCGCTTTGAGAGATTCATGCAAAGTTACTTTCAATAACAAAAGCAACAATAAAACAATAGAGGCATCAATAGCAATAAACAAATTTGAAGATGGTAAGCACGTGCCACAATAGTGAGACAAAGAAAATATGTATTCCTCTAAAGGATTCGCTCGCCAACCGGTTCCATTTTGGTGGGAGCTCCACTAATTAGGCTTCAGAGATTTTCTGAGATGTTAGGTCTAAATCCTTACCCGAAGTTTTCGCTTCTTTTAAAAGCACGAGAAAATTCGTCACTAATGGTTTTTTTTTCCTGGCTATAAAGTATATCCTTTCTATTCTAGCCACCGCAGGGGAGGAAGAAAGAAAATGTTTGATGAGAGAGATCGAGCTGGGAAAAATTCTCGGTAAAAGCAATCACCCAAACATAGTGAAATTCATTGGCTGTGTCACTAGACAAGGTACATACTAAGTTTGAGGCATCATTCTTATTATATGCAATAACATTCCAACTGAGTATGAGATTGTTAGCTTATTTGTTTGTTTGTTTGTATTGATTCGTTCCTTCTTTTCGTTATGTTAAGTTCATCCAATCCTGATCATGGAACATTTGCCATGTGGTGACCTGCTTGGTTACATGAGAAAATGCCGGGGAATTAATGATCGGTATTATCTTGGAGAAGGAAGGCCTCAAGTTTTGAACAACTATGACCTTGTGCTATTTGCCAAACAAATCGCCGCTGGTATGGTATTCCTTGGATCAAGGGGGGTAAGTAACTAAAATTCTTCTACATTCAATTTTACCGCAGAAATATCTGTAAGGGATTGTTACACCTTTTGAGTTGCTTGAATATATATATATCTAAATTATATGAATTTTTTGGAGGCAGGTTTCATATTCTCAATATTTCATCAGGCTAAGAGTTCCTTTGGTATTGTCGGTGGGTCACCAGATGTCGCAGTTATTTTGGTCTGTAATGAACACCCTAGGAACAATAGTTCTTACAATCCATGCAAACGTCTGTATAATCTTCCCTCTGATCATGGTAGGTCTCACAAAAGACATGCATTTGTTAGGCAGTTTACATTTAGGATCTTTGTCTTTCGGTAGATAATCCATCGTGACCTGGCAGCTCGAAACGTCCTCCTTGATAACAACTATGTGTGCAAAGTGACCGACTTTGGCATGGCATATCAAAACTTCAAATACGGTCATGGAAAAGCCAAAAAGGTAGAAGATCGTCTTTGCCTTTTTTTTTTTGGCAAGGGCAAAAAAACCGATTCCCTAAGTTAGCTGTTACTCTGCTTAAAATTCACCTTAATTGCCAGCTGAAGATAGCTCCACGTTCTGTCATGCCACAGAATACAACTGAATTAGTTGACTTTACTGTTTTAAATTCATGACAACTGCTTAATTTTGACACTCCAATAAAGTCTCGGAAGAGGTGCACCATCCACCTCTCGTTTACATACATGCCCTTTGTTAACTTGCCAGTATTATAGCACTTATTTTTAAACAAAACTGTCGTTGCAGGGCCGTCTGCCAATCAAATGGACTGCACCAGAGATTTTGTTGGGAAATCTCGCTGGACTTTCTATCTTGAGTGACGTGTATGTATGAAATTTTTGCACTGAGCAGGTCATCTCTTTGGTTTTAATCTTTACAAGCTAATATCCAACACTCAACAAGTATCTTGGCAATGTTTTTTGGAATTTTTTTTCAGGTGGTCTTACGGAATCGTTCTGTATGAGATAGTTACCCTTGGTAAGTCAAACTATGTTCAAAAACAGATATTTATACTTCCCGTCTCTCCATGCGTGGAAATATTGTAGGTATCATTTCTGAAACTCGTTAGTCAATGTCAATTCCTTTAAGACTCAATTGGCAGACGTTAGTTTGATGAGCTGTGGCAGAAAAATTTGTTTTGCCAAAGTTTTTGATGAATTTTGCTCAGCTTGTCAAAGTTTCATTCTCTATAACTGAGAAATGTTGTTTCAAGACTTTCCTTTCCCTGACTATCACAGAAGACGAGTAACATTTTGTGTTCGACTTCAAATGACAAAAACCCTTTCAAATTACTTGGCAAAAAAATGGTAATCATTTACTTAAAATATCAGGCTAAGAAATATCATGTTTCGAATACTGCAATCAAGCACCAGAAGGGGATCTCCCTGATTCAAATCTCAAAATTTTTAAAGGAAATATTCAGGAGTATCAGCCACAAATTGTTTATGTCTTTACAGGAGGAATTCCATACGAGGGATGGACAGAAGGGAAGGTGGTTGCACAAGTCACACATGGATACAAACTTCCAAAGCCCGATCATGTTGATGATAAACTGTGAGTCTTGCCTTTCAAGTTGCCATGTTCCATTTTAAATCACCCAGTCTCTCCAACCCCGAAGGAAACATTGTCTATCTTTTAATCTGATTTCTTCTCTCGTTATTGAACACTGTTAAATGAAACAAAGTTAACAGCGGTCACCAGTTTGTTCAGTTAAAAGTTGTCTTTTCACTCAAGAATTTTGAGAAGATGAATTTTCTGCTATTACAGCCACACTGTAATAACCATTACAGCCATTATTTGGCCAAAGCTCTCCTAAGATTTCTGTATTGGTTGATTTTTATCACATATTTCATAAACCACAGTCCAGTATTGACCATCATTCCTTTATTCCAGGTATGCTATAATGAAAAGGTGCTGGAATTTTGACCCCGACTTCCGTCCTCCCTTTGAAAACCTTCGAAAAAGAATGGATACCTACCTTCGTGAAGAGGTTTGTGGCACGATTTTAACAATTCCTTGACATCCTCGTAGGCCTCTGAGATTATTCATTCCTCTAAAATTACTTCATAGACCATTGTTCTTTTAAAGTTGGTTTCAGCAGATTAATAGAAGTGATTTGGGATTGCACTGGTTTCTTCCAACTACACTTGAAGCCGCTTACGGAAATTTCAGTGCTTTGAGCTTTCATTTTAATGGCTCCTACTTGTAGTTTCGTTTCTTTCTATTTGCCCCAGCTTGTCAATGTTTTTAAATTTTTAACCCACTTAAACATAAAACGCGCTAAGATGTCCCATGCCCACGAACCCATCTATCACCATCCCTTCCGCCCTTCCCTTTACTTACCTTCCCATCTACATTCATAATAAAGGGGTAAGTTTCTAGGAAAACTGTGGGGTTGCGTCGATGGAGAGTATAACTGGCTAATTTGATATTTTCAACTGAGCTGATAACGTAAATTGGCCACTGTAAAGAGTTTAAAAGCTGACGTTTCGAGCGTTAGCCCTTCGTCAGAGCGAATGGCAAAGTTCTAAAGTTCAAAACATTAGCTTGAAAACTCTTTACGGTGGCCAATTTACGTTAGTGACTAAGTTGATGATACCAAATTACCCATCTACATTCATGACTTCCTACTTACCAACCAACCTGCGTAAGAAAACGCATTTCTTCCGTGCCTTTAACGCGAGGATCATTAGTGTGCTTTGTAGTAGTCATTCTAATTTTCTTCTTGACTTGAAGTTAAAGACGACGATCATGAACAATCTTCTTTTATTGCCTTCCCCTTTAGACATATCTGCACCTGCTCGACATGGGATCTTATGACACGATCAAATACTCCAAGGTTGAAGACCTCGGAGATGAAGATGCCGAACCAAGTGCACGAGCTACAAGGAACGCCGCTGCAAAGAGATTAGGAAAATGGGCCAGCGACCGTCGTTAGACAGTGACATTTTGAATATTACTCAGGAACCTAGCCGCTACAATAAATTTCAGTCACTTTGTAGTACATCAAGTATTAGAAAATGTGTACCCGTGATAACGGTGATAATTTAAGGGTCTTATTGTGTTATAATAAATCAAAGCAGTGTCCTTAATGAGACACCTTTAAGTCAATTTTTTCTTAAGTTGCAATTGATAAATAATTCGATTTAGATACAGCTGATTAAGGCAGGATTTTAAAAAAAGGAGATTGAAAATGAGAAAAAAAGCTTCTTCATTTAAATTTCTGCACAAGGAAAATTGTTTACCTCTGTTTACAGGTGAAACAATACAACGAGTTGTTAGCAATCATGCTATTGAGGTGTCGCCTGCTGGTTCTATAGACGTGGTAAGATATTTAGTAGTTTAGTATTGATTTGGTCATGGACCTTTGGGTAGCGTGTCCTTTATCGACGAGATCGGTGACATGTCTTATAATGTGGTACTACATGGGTCGTCGATTGCTTACATTTTGTGTCGTTGGTATCGGAAAACAAAAAGTGCATTGCTACTGATTTGTTTATTCTAACTTTCTTGCTGTTATTGTTAAATGCTTTTTCATAAACGGAGATAACCGTCTCAATAGAGTGATACTAGGAATCAAATTTACTATATTCCCAATGTTTTCGACTCGTACAGGGAACAAAGAGCGGTATTCAAAGGGATTGTGGCTGGTAGATAGACTTTTGCTATGATGAAATGAACCGCTTATTTCAAAGCGGAAATGTTGTCAAGCAAGGATGAACGTTTATTTCTGTACATTATCGAAACACACTAAACTGTATTTAAAATCTTGTGAAACACTCTATATGATATCTGCAGTAAAAGAGTAGAGGCTTACCTGATGGCATTTTTCATAATGTTGTATTACTATTTAAGCCACTCCAGATATACACAGGAGAAAGAAAAACACCTAATCTTGTATCTCAGATACAACGCAATTTTCTTTTAAAGGACATGTGTGAACACTACTTTCCTCATTTTTAACTCGTGAATTGCGCGCATGCGCAAGAGCGAGTTATAGATACGATTTGGGGAATGGTATTTGCTCGCTCGCTCGGTCGTTCGATTGGTCGATTCCTGTAAACGTTTTTTAAATCTTAGGCTTTTGAGTGCATTTGATAGTTTTTGGCATAAACAGACGAAATGGCGACCTTTGTTGTTTAGAATAGTGGTGGGGTGAAAAAGAAGTCAATGATAATCTTAAAAGAGTTTTTTTTTTCGTTTTAGTTTCAACAAGCGGCGCCAGCGACTGGCAGGCATGCAAGGATTCACATTGAAATAACAGAACAACCTTCGTTTTTCATAAAATTGTAATTTATAATCCTTGAACTTGAAAACAATCCGAAGATTCATTGAAAATATCACTTACTGCGAAGCGCTCGGAGTTTACAGATGTTCAAAAGCTTTTTCTGTTATGGCGTAAGATTGCGGACAAAATCGATCATTACGTTTCGTCGCGTATGTTTTTCCTGTGTGAAGCAACAGAAGATGCCGGCGACTGACGAAGTAACAAGTTAACACGAAAATTAAATAACACCTAAACAAACAATTTTAGCTACCGATTTTCAGTGAATTTTTAAAGAACAATTTTCTTTTAGGTTTTAAGACAATTTGAAGATTCAACATACATACAACGTACTAAAATGCAAAAGTTACACACCACAAAATTGATAAATAGGCCTGAAATAAAACCCTATCTTGTTATTGATTATACGTTGCCTAGCACGTGACTTAAATCTACCCAGGCGGAGATCCAAAATGACGGTGGCAGGCTTGGCTTAGTTATATCACTCAAAACTCGTTCCAGTTTGTCTCGTTTGACAAAGAGGGAATCGTTAATGTTTTCATTAAGACAGTATTGCCTTGATTTTCTAATATTTACAACGAAAGACAGTAAATTCCACTTTTCACCCACATTTACTTCCAACCTTTTCTTTTGAACCAGAAACAATCAAAGTGCTCTGTGAGCAAACTCGCGAATTGATCATGCTATTACATTTGACAAGGTGGATGATGTCATGTGTTTTAAACGTCTATCATTTTTGTTTCTGGTTCAAAAGAAAAGGTTGGAAGTAAATGTGGGTGAAAAGTGAAATTTACTGTCTTTCGTTGTAAATATTAGAAAATCAAGGCAATGCTGTCTTAATGAAAACATTAACGATTCCCTCTTTATCAAATGAGACAAACGGGAACGAGTTTTGAGTGATATAACTAACCCAAGCCTGCCACCGTCATTTTGGATCTCCGCCTGGGTAGATTTAGGTCACGTGCTAGGCAACGTATAATCAATAACAAGATAGAATTTCATTTCAGGCCTATTTATCAATTTAGTGGTGTGTAACTTTCGCATTTTAGTACGTTGTATGTATGTTGAATCTTCAAATTGTCTTGAAACTTAAAAGAAAATTGTTCTTTAAAAATTCACTGAAAATCGGTAGCTAAAATTGTTTGTTTAGGTGTTATTTGATTTTCGTGTTAACTTGTTATTTCGTCAGTCGCCGGCATCTTTTGTTGCTTCACACAGGAAAAACACACGCGACGAAACGTAATGATCAATTTTGTCCTCAATCTCACGCCATAACAGAAAAAACTTTTGAACATCTGTAAACTCCGAGCGCTTCTCAGTAGGTGATATTTTCAATGAATCTTCGGATTGTTTTCAAGTTCAAGGATTGTAGATTACAATTTTATGAAAAACGAAGGTCGTTCTGTTATTTCAGTGTGAATCCTTGCATGCCTGCCAGTCGCTGGCGCCGCTTGTTGAAACTAAAACGAAAAAAAAAAACTCTTTTAGGATTATCATTGGCTTCTTTTTCACCCCACCACTATTCTTAGTAACAAAGGTCGCCATTTCGTCTGTTTATTGCTCGCCAAAAACTATCAAATGCACTCAAAAGCCTAAAATCTAAAAAAAGTTTACAGGAATCGACCAATCGAGCGAGCGAGCGAGCGAATGCCATTCCCCACATCGTATCTATAACTCGCTCTTGCGCATGCGCTCAATTCACGAGTTAAAAATGATAGACGTTTAAAACACGACATCATCCACCTTGTCAAATGTAATAGCATGATCATTTCAATTGTAATGCCTTCTTATCCCAACGTTACTTTGTTTCTTTGCTACATTAGCGAACACTGAACTACTGCTCGTACTCTAGATATGACAATCAACCACAAAATTCCCTAAACCAGATAACATTAAACATAATCTAAAAAATCATGTGTCAATTCACGAGTTTGCCCACAGAGCACTTTGATTTTCTAATTAACTCCGAGTTCATTTTACGGGTTTGCTGATGTTTATTGTCTCATGCCATGGACACGCTTGGACGTAATACCCATATTTGATATGGAAGACTTCGAGAAATATCGATACCAGCGTCGCAGTGTGTATCTTAGACATCCTTCGGAGGTTGTTCTCCCGATTTCCCTCCACCCGTCCCTGGACTTTACGCTGTTCTTGACAAACGAAGGGTAATCAGTAGGTTATTAACGATAAGCATTGTACTGCTTTTAGGACAACTCTCGGCTTATTAGAAGAAAACAAACTCAACGTCCCGTTGTAAGTACGTGGAACAGAGCCATATATGGGACGATTAAACACGTGCTGCATACAGGTTTGCTTAGTCATGTATAAATAAACGAAGTCCCCTATAAATGTCAATCAAATTGAGAATAATTAACGTATCGTACAGTTTCAAACACTCTCCTCCATATGACTTGGGAACAATGCATATGCAAGTGGAAGTGACTCTATAACACAACAAGAAATAAGTATAAAAATGTTTCTCTGGTAACCACATTCAAGTGTCTTCCTCTGCAATGTCCTGTATTTGCTGACGTGCTGCCACATCAGCATCTCGTCGCGACCGGAACTCCACTGCAGTTCGGTTCAAAGGTGTGTCATTACAAGGCGTAGGGTTTCTGTCGCACGACAACTCCAATGGGTAGAGATGTTGGATTGGGCGTTCCATGAATCCTCTGCCTGCTCTTAATTTCGCTGCCCTAACAACACCATCTCGTCCAGTAAATAAGTCTTCTACTACCCCCATGGGCCATTGATTTCGGTTTCGCTCATCAGACTTAAGGTGGTATGATACCTTAAAAAAGGCAAAAATTTCGAAGTTTTACCTAGTCTTCAATACGTTTAAGCTCAGAAACTTGTTCAGTGTGAAAGATTCAGTACCACCAGGTCTACGTTCGCGTGTCGTTTATAAATTTTCGTGTGCTGGCTGTAATGCCAGTTATATTGGTGAGACCACTCGCCACATCTGTACACGGGTTCGTGAGCACCTCTTGTCTGAAAAAACTTCACACATTTACAAGCACCTACAATCATCAAAGGCCTGTCTCGACTCTTGTGGTACAGAATGTTTCACCATTTTAGATTCTGCCGCTTCGAAATACGAAATTAAGATCAAAGAGGCATTGCATATTAAGTGGGACAAACCCATCCTTAATCAGCAATTGAAGCATCTGGAGCTGTCTCTTTCCTTTTGATTCTGTTATCATGATAATTTTTCTTATTATTATCATTATTTTTCTTTTCTCCTTCTTTCCCCATCTAGCGCGTGCTATGTCACGTTTTTTCTTATTTAATATTCAAATCGTACCGTAAACAATATGACGTAATTTGTAACGTGATTTCATATAAATTCAAATGTACAACCGTTAAAAAACGCATTTACAACTGAAGATGACATAAGACTGTCGAAACATGTCTTGCAAACTAAAAGTTGTGGTTTCTTTATTAAGAATTATTGCCACTCTGCTGTCTTTACGTCCTTTTACCTAAAAATTTTTATTGCTGGAAAAGGTCCGTATTTCACTTGGTATTAACGCCACAGCTTAATTTTTCATGAAAATGTTATTTGTTGTCCAGTATTTACTCATTTTTGAGACCAGGTCTTTGGTTGCCAGGGGCAACAGGTTTGTTTTTATCTTGTTTACAGTGAAGAAACAATCCCCCAATAGTTGTTTTCGCCCGGAAAACGATCGTTGCGTGACAAGGGACTCTCTGTTACCCCGTACATAACAACGATTAGCCCATCGTAGTTGATGAGCCTGCGAAACACGAAAAATTGTCGTTGCGAAATTCACAACAATACTAGTGGCGTGACGTTTTGAGTTTTTTATCCTGTTTCTCGTTCTTTTTTCACGTTAACAACCATGCCTCCGAAGCATCGTGCAATAAGGCGTCCTAAAAGGAAGTTTTCGGGAAATCAATTCACGAAACCTTCGAAAGAAAATGCCAAGAGGACGAAAGAAGCGAAAGAAGAAGCACATGGTTCGAACACCCTCGGTCAACATACTAAGAAGTCTGTGTCTTCGGAAAAGCTTTTGCTTAAGTCCGATGCCATGGAATCAAAACCTGGCAAAGTTAAAGAACCTTACGAAGAGGAGGCAACATTAACGGGCTTCAGGTTTGTCGACATGGAGCTACTCGGCATGGCATTTTCTGCCATGAGGTGTGCTGATTGTGGAGAATTCAGCATCGTGCTTTCGGAAAACCACTTAGAAAGGAAGGGATGTGCTTCGAGTCTTCGAGTCTTTTGCGAGAGTTGTGGCTGGAAACATGAGTTTTGGACATCTAAAAAGCAGACTTTAAGTTTTGAGGCGAATAGGCGTTTAGTGTATCCCATGAGATCGATAGGAAGAGGGCACAGTGGAGCGAAGAAATTTTGCTCATTAATGAATATGCCACCGCCTCCAACAGCAATGGCATATCAAAAAAATGCAAGAACGATTGCTAAACATGTGAAAGTTATTGCTAAGGATGGTATGTCCAGTGCAGCAAAAGAAATCAGGGATGCCCAGCATGCTCGTGAAGATGATTTAGTGAATTGTGGCGTTTCATGTGACGGTACCTGGCAGAAGAGAGGATATTCTTCACAGAATGGTTGCGTGATTGTCATGTCAATTGATACTGGTAAAGTTTTGGATGCAGAACCTCTCACTAAAGTTTGTAAAAAATGTCAGCTTCACTCCCATTTAGATAAAGACAGTGAGGAGTACCATAGATGGAGGGCAGAACACAATAACTGCAAAGCTAATTATAAGGGCTCTGCCCCAGCCATGGAATCAGAGGGTGCAGATCGTATTTTTAGACGGTCTGTTGCAACTCACAAGCTTCGTTATACTGACTTGTATTCAGATGGTGACAGCAAAAGTTACAATAGAGTCAAGGATGTTTACTCTGCAGATGGAATACAAATTGCTAAGAAAGAATGTATAGGACATGTGCAAAAACGAGTTGGCACAGCACTCAGAAAACTAAAGAAAGAAACTCCTGCTCTCGGTGGGAAAGGAAAACTCACTGATGCCATGATTGACAAACTTCAGAACTACTATGGAATTGCTATTCGTTCTAATGTTGGAGACTTGAATGGAATGAGAAAGGCAATACATGCAAGTTTCTTCCATTGTGCCTCAAGTGAACGGCGTGATCTTCACACCCACTGTCCAACTGGACCCTCGAGCTGGTGTGGTTTCAAGCGAGACAGAAACAGTTTTAAACATTCTCCTGGTTTGCCTGATGCTGTGATTGCAAAAGTCAAACCTGTATACCAAAGATTAAGTGAAGATTCTTTGTTAGAAAAATGCCTCCATGGAAAAACCCAAAACCAGAATGAAGCTGTAAATGGAATGGTGTGGGAGCGCATTCCCAAGGAAGTTTTCGTGGGAGCTGACTTGCTGGAATTTGGCTTGTTTGATGCCATAAGCCACTTCAATATTGGAGCAAGGACTGTTCTACTGCTTCTAAAAGCACTCAAAATTTCCCCAGGAAAATACACAGAAGAGGGGTGTAGGCACCTTGACATGGATCAAATTCGTGGTGCTGAGTACAAACACAGTGAGGAAAGGAAAAAGAGGAGAAAGGTCCTAAGGGGACAAAGAAAGAAGAAAGAAGACAAGAACCAACAAGCAGAGGGTGTTACTTATGCTGCTGGAGCATTTTAAGACACTTCCTTTGCTCAGAGATTGAACAGAGGGTTTTCAAACCCAAATACAACTTTTAAATGCATTTTTCCATCAAACTGCATTTTGATAGAACTCCGAGTAGCTCAACATGTTCAGTTCAAAAACTATTTAAGATAATTTCATGAAATTTTCCACAGAAAATCTTGAATGGTGTTTCTGTGCAATAAACCTAAAACAAAGTACAAAGGTAAATTGATGATTCAATGGCAGGCAAATTTTTTCCAGAAGGGGCCCATTATTTGTTTATGTGAAAGTTTTTCATTATTTGACATGGTTATAATCATGTTGTATAAAATGCTTTAGGTTCATTGCACAGATCCATCTATGCATAAGACATCCTGAAAATTTCAGAGCCATGGGATTTTTTGTTATAGAGTTGTTGTTGGCGTGATGCCTGTAAAATGAGGGTTTGGTGGGCGTGGTCCTGTTGCTATAGTAACAGATGGTGTCAACAACAGTGCCAAACAATATCTCTCAGTGAGTGTTATCACTGGAGGGACTAATAAAAATGTTTCAAATAATGTAAAAAATTTCCCTTTTTGAAGGTATCATACCACCTTAATGATAACAACATCTCCTACGGACAAGCTGTTTGGTTTGGTGTTATGTTTAAGTTGATGCCCCTCTCTCAAAAGCTCTAAGGTATTCCGTGGTCCAACGACGCCACATTGTACCTTTGGTAGCTTTCAAGAATCTCGCACGTTTCCTCAAGTCGCGGTCTTAGAGAAGATGTGGCTCGAGCTCAGGTAAAATGTTAGCATTCAGAAACAGTAAGGAGTTAGGTGTTAGTGTAGGGAATTGCGGGTCATCCTCCACGTAACTAAGAGGTCGATGGTTAAGCTACACTTCGATGTCAAGGACTACCTCGCAGAGCTCGTACCAGCTTAGTAGACCCTGACCTACAGACTTAAGAATGAAGACTTGAATAAGCCAACGAGTCTTTCGAAGTCTCCTCCCCATCATGGCGCTCTACTCGCATCAAAGCGCCAAGTGATGGATTGATTACTCAAGAATGAGTGGAACTTCTTATCCTCCTTCACTTTCGTCAGCCACTTTGCCGCAACTGTGAACGTAGAACCTTTGTCTGAGTAGACAAGGGATGATCGACCCCTCCTTGCGATCAGACGTTTAAAACTCTTTATAAATTCGCCCGTTTCTTTGCTGGATGGCACGTTCAGGAAGATTCCGCAGGTAAGACAACAGGAGTATAGTACGACGTAGACTTTCTCCTCTGTCTTGCACTTACCACCATACTTGATTGGTCCTGCTAAGTCCACCCCGATGACATCAAAAGGTGTACTCCCTTCAGTACGTGACTTCGGCACATTACCTGGTGGTGGGTCATGCAGCCTAAGCAGCGTCTCACTACTTTCTTGGCAAGCCGTCGAAGCCTTGGCACCCAGAATCTTTCTCGTACTTTAGCCAAAGTCATGCTGACTCCACCATGGAGAGTTGTCTCGTGCGCTTGCTTCACTATTTCCGCTGTGAAAGAATTCGAATCTGGTAAGTAAATCGGATGCTCACCCTGACTGCATCCTCAATACACCATCGGTGTTGCAGATTCAATTGTTCCTGGTCACGGGCAAACTTGACCGTCTTTGCCCCTTGGCTCTGCACTCGCTTGATCCAGGACCTTTCTTGTTGCTGAATTTCTTCGGTCGTGAGAGATCCTATGATCTTCTCGGAAGGATGACAAGAATTGTGATTGAACCGCGAGATCCATGCACAAATTCTCATGGCTTTACGCAAGCCGAACTTCTCGAGAACAGTGTCAAAGTCATTGCTTGCTTCGACACCGAGCGCGAAAAGTTCTCGTTGAACCTTCTTCTCTGCATTGCTGTCATCTGTCGCCTTTGTCACAATATCAGCAGGTTACTGAGATGGGTCAGACAACCTCGGCGGACCGTTCCACCATAGCTCCGCTTCATTCACACTGCTGCCTCGGCTCCCCTAGTCAGCTGGGTTTTCGGATGTCCGTACATGTCTCCACTGCGTGTTCGGGTGGCTCTGGATCTTTTTAACCAGATTAGCTACGAATTGGCGGTACTCCCCGTCATCGTTCAGCCAGTGTAGGGCTACGGTGCTGTCGAGCCAGCACCGTATATCCTTCGTCATACTGAAGCCTTCTAGAGCAACCCGCAAATTTGTTGTCAAGTTGACTGTTATGTGGCCTGACACGAGCTCCAAACGAGGAATCGTCAGACTTTTCTTGGCAAGGCAGGATTTGGCGGCAATCAGACCCTGTGTCACGCCTGACGCTTGTGTAACCACAGCATACACAGCAGCAAACACACCATGAATACTTGCATCACCAAATGCAAGAAATTTAATGTTGTCGATCGGTTCCTGGTACTGAACAAGAATGTGAGGAAAGTACACATCATCCGATGCATTCTTCTCCCATTTTAGCTACTGTTTGGCAATCTCCTCGGGAAGTGGGGTATCCCAGCTCAACTTTATCTCACTGGCCTCTCGATAGATTTGTTTCCCCTCCAACATTGCAGGCGACACAAATCCTAACGGGTCATAAATTTTCGCTAAGTTGGCAAGGATGCCCCGTTTGGTCAATGTAGCAGGCTAAGATGGGAATGAATCATATAAAGTGTCATCCCCTTTATCCCATTTGAGTCCCAGTAGTTTGCACTCTCCACGAGCTGATGATGCACCAAGCTGCTGTTTAGTAAACGAAGGCTCCTCATCTGTGTAGTCGCCTTTTAGTTCTGGCACGTTTGAGTGCCATTTGTGCAAGGTGAACTTTGCACGATTAAAGATCTCTACCGCATTATGTTTTAGCTGTTGCGCACCTTCCACAGTAGTATCTCCGGTAATCAAATCATCTACATACAGACTGTTGTTGATTTCTTGAACAGTCCCTGGGTACTCAGATTGCACACTTTCCAGGTGTTGTTGTATCACGGCATCGGGTAGGAAACGAGAAGGAGCAAGACCAAACACCACTCTCGTAAACCTTAACACTTCCAGCTCTTCAGTCGATTTGTCTTTCATCCAGTGAAATCTCAGTGCGTCACGTTCGGCTTCCTTGACACGTATCTGTAAGAAGCTCTTGCGCATATCCCCGGCTACTGCAATAGGATGGAATCTGTTGTGGACAATAACATTCCAAAGTTCATTCTGTAATGGGGGACCAGTGTGTAAACACTCATTCAGGAATGGCACACCGTCATACGCATGGGCCGAGGCGTCATATACCACTTGTAACTTGGTTGATTCTGCATTCTCGCGTATTACCGCTCGTTGGGGCATGTAGAATTCTAATAATAATAATAATAATAATAATAATAATAATAATATTGAACGAGGGAGCCCAACTCGCTACAGCGGTTTTCAGGGGGGCCCTCATTAACTAATTAATTTAATTAATACAATTAATTACCTTAATTGATAAAATAATAATAATAATGATAATAATAATAAAATGAATAAATAAAATGAAATAAAATATGTTTATAAATAAATTGAAAAAGAGTCAAAATCTTAGAATCGATAACTGATCGAAATATCAAAGTTTAAAATCAATCAAAATCTTTTAAAAAAGTTTTCAGCTCGGATTTAAAAATAGATAAGAGATGTGTTTCTTTCAGATCAGTTGGAAGACTGTTCCAGTCTTTCGGAGCTCGATAGATAAATTTTTGTTTACCTCAGTTAGTTCGAGGAAGGGGTAAACGAAGATCATTGGAACGTCTTGTGTTATATGAATGGACGGTTTGGTTTTTGATAAAATTAAAGTTAAAATCAGTTTCCCCAATCAGACACTTGTGGATTGCAATGCAGCGATGAAAAAACCTTCTTGCGGAGAGTGACTTGAGATCTAAACTTGTCAGTGCTTCGGTTGACGAGCTTCAGGGTGGGTGCCCCAGCAGAACTTTAGCAGCTTTATTCTGTAGGATCTATAATTCTGACATTATGGTGTCATTGTGCTTGTCCCCCCATATAACGTCCCCATAATAAAAAAGAGGGAGGATTAGGGTATTGTAAAAGGTAACTGTACAAGGCTTCACGATGGTAATGATCTCGTTTGTGCATAGCTTCAGTTAGTCTTACATTCATCAAGGAGAACGGACCTCTTTAATTCTTGATTTTCTTATCGGAGCATGACTATCGGCAACGTGAGTGAAAAGTTTGTTCCAATCATCGACTGCGAAGTCAATGTCATCCTTGTTTAGTGCTCGGTCCCAGTCAATATCTCTCAAGTCATTCAGAAATTCCTGCTTTGAATAATGCTTGTATGACCGATATTCAATTGTTCTCCCTGAAGCCTTGGGAACACCTGATTTGATAACACAGAAGATCAAACAATGGTCGCTTAGAGATGATGGAATAACGCCTCGGTCAATAACATGATGAGTCTTATTGGTAAACAATAAGTCAATCAATGTTGATGATCTTTCCGTTATTCTTGTTCGTGTACTAATTAGTTGGTCTAGGTGATAAATATTTGTCACCTGGAGAAGTTTGCGCTTCTTGGCTTTATCATTATTCATCTCAGAGCATAAAAAATGTTGAAATCCCCGAGCAGAACAAGCTCGGTCTTCTCAGGCACAGAAGACGTAAATGTTTTTAAATCTTGAAAAAAAGTTCCCAGATTCAAATAAGGTGCTCTGTAGATTGTTCAGATAATCAGTTTCTTGCATTTCGTTCGAGAGACTTCGATGGCACAAGATTCAGGTAAAGAGGCGCCAAGAGCGGGTCTAATTCGATAAGGAACATAGGCCATAGTACCACCGCCTGTTTTGTGAAGTCGGTCAGATCTCACGCAAGAATAACCATGAATCTGAATTTCGTTATCTGTAATCGATGGTTTGAGCCATGTCTCCGACACTGTAAAAAACATCTAAGGACTGATTGAGTAACCAAAGTTTCAACGAGTCCAGTTTAGGATAAACACTTCTTATATTCAGATGGGAGACCTTGAGTCCTCTGAACCGCGTAAAATCTCTCACAGACAGACTTGGCGGTGCAACGGGACCAGGATTTATTGAGACGTCACCAGCAAGAGAGATAAGTAATAGTGCCTAGGAAGCTGGACGCGCGAAGTGACAATCAGTGAGGGCGAGTTCTCTGTCGGCGATGGTTTCGATGTCTTGCAGTAGCTCGACCTCTTTGAAAACTGCAAATTACTTATTTTAGGCTGGCTTAGATCTCTAGCCACATAAAGAACCCTGCTATTCATGTGTCGAGTTGGAAGTGGGCGCTTTTGAGGCGAATATTCGTCGAGAAAAACGTATAGAAGAAGTAAAAAACAAACCTAGCGGGAGCGCGGTAAACTCGTGGCACTCGCCGCCATGGTACTCGAAGAGTCCACAATCATGTGATCACTTCTTTGCCTGTTACCTTCGCTGGTACCTTCTCAATCACACCTTCCTCTAACTGTTCCCGAATAATGTCGTCTAGGGCGCAGAGTCGGTTATGATCAACCGTCGAATTCACGGCGAGATAAGCGTTACCTAGATCTGTTCCGGGGGACATTATAGTCCACCCAAAACGTGTACGCTCTGCTACTGGATCTCCTCTCCGTCCGACCCGTAAACGATCACTTGTCCGTATCTTGGCTAAGTCATTAGCGCCGATAATCACGTGCACAGGTAAATGAGCCTTTGTATCACTATCCTCCATTTCAACACCTCTCAGGTGAGGGTGACTTTTTACGAGATCGGAATACCTTGGGTTGTCGAAGGTCAACATTTTCCTTTTTTCGATTTTCGTGACATTTACGTTTAGTGAGAAATCTCCAGTCACAGAACGCATGACAACCTTGTAGACTTGCGTAGTTCTGGTTTCAACGCCTGTAAGCATGGCGATTTGGCGCAAACTCATACTCTTCACTTTAGCTTTAATTAACTCAATCGCAGTTGACGAAACATATGATTGGCTGGCATCACTGTCCAACAGAGCCCTGAATTTATATCCGCCCATGGTTATGACTATTACGGGATGAATAACACTGGAGTCGCCAGTTAAATTTGCAGTCATACCCGGTTCTCGACTTTCCTTCTTGTCACATATCGAAGTGTGGTGCTTTCCATCGCAAATTCTGCGAGTATTTCTGCTCTTGCAATCGCTGGCTCGGTGTTTGGCACCTGTGGAATTGAAGCACAAGCGCTTATTGGCAAGTATTTTCTTCCTTTCTTCAATGCTTTGGACATTATCACAGTTAAATGCCTTATGTTGTTCGCTACAACAATAAAGACACGCCCCTGGGCTCACCCTCGACTGGTTTCCGGTTTCTTTCTTTTGGCAAGAAATGCTCTGGACTGATCTCGACGGAAATTTGAGCTCTTTGATTTCGTTTCATTTGAAAGGGATTATTAATTGCTCATTTCTCCAGCGTCTCTAAGAATTCCACAAAAGTGCATTCGCACCAATTTTCATCTATCATAGCAAGTTCGTTCTTTATCGCGTCAAGCCTGTCGAAGGTAAATCGAACCGCGCCGTCCAATTTGGGTAAACTTTTCAATGTTCGCAATGACTCCACATTGAACAGCAGTGTTTCGTAAAATTCATGTATCTTCTTTACGTTTCTCTCGCGCACGGTGGACAGCTCCAAAATATTCCTAACGTAAGTTCCCACAACTTCACTCGCTTTCCCATATCTTCTTGTAAGTAGATCTTTAGCCTTTTGGTAACGGAAGACCGTCGATGAGATTTCTCACCTTCAAATTTACTAATTATTTCAAATAGGAGAACTTTGTGACTTCAGGGGCACTGGATTCATCAATTTCACTTTTGGACTGTCCCCAAAAACGAAGCCAATCTTGCGGTGTTCCGTCAAATTTTGCGATCACGAGCTTGGGCATTCTCACTACGTTGCTAGACATTTGCACGTGCACATTTTCCGGCGGTTCCGTTTGCGCTTGTTTTAGCTCCAACTTCTTCCTCTCAAATTCCAATTCCTTCTTCTTGTTGCACCATTTTCTCTTTCTCTAGTTCGACTTCTCTTTTGTGCTCGTAGAGCACCGTTGCGTGTTTTAGATTACGGTCGATTTCTTCAATTCGTTCTGCCAATTCGCCTATACAGGCATCTCCTTCGTTAACAACTCGGTCGATCTCGTCGGCCCATTCTTGTACTGCCTCATCGTCCTCACCGTTCGTGAACTTCTGTTCCTCAAGGCATGCCTTTAACTTGACTACTGTAGTCACTGGGGCCTCAACGGAAACCTTGTGTCTCTTAAAAGCCGTTTGATCATCTTTCTTTAAGACATCTCCTGTCTACTTCTAACGAAAATTCAACGTCTTCAATTTACTCTCAAGTTCGGCAATTTGTTTGTCGATGATTTCCAACGCTGTCCTGGCAGGGTCGCCACTGTGTCGAAAAGGTGAAAAAGCTGTACCACGCTTCCCTATAAACTCACGATTTATTCGCTTGATTCAACAATTTTGCCACTACGCTTCAGTTGACTCCCACTCACAACTCTCGGCTTATTAGAAGAAAACACACTCAACGTCCCGTTGTAAGTACGTGGAACAGAGCCATGTATGGGACGATAAAACACGTGCTGCATACAGGTTTGCTTAGTCATGTATAAATAAATGAAAACCCCTATAAATGTCAATCAAATTGAGAATAATTAACGTATTGTACAGTTTCCAACAGAAGTCAGGCTGGTTATACATGGATCCAAAAAAATTTAAAATCACCTTAATTAATTTGTAATAATTTTATCTGGAAATGAAATTCAAAGTAAAAGTAAGGAATCAAGAAACATAAAGCAAAGGATTGTTTGCTAGCCTGTAGTCTTTCAGCAGACCCTCAGTATAATGATCCCTTTAATGCCAAAGAGTGCCATATGGCACAAGATGCATATTGAGGGCATAAAAGCATAGCCCCCTCCAATATAAGACTCGATATCTCACAACAATCAATTATCATGAAGATTTTTACATATTAGGGTGCATTGGATGACCACAATATTATTTATTAGGATTATAAGAAAATATGACGGGAAAAAATGTGAAATGGCACATCATCAGAAGAAGTCAGGCTGGTCATACATGGATCCAAAAAATTTTTAAAATCACCTTAATTAATTTATAGTGATTTTATCTGGAAATGAAATCCAAATAAAACTAAGGAATCAAGAAACATAAAGTAAAGGATTGTTTGCTAGCCTGTAGTCTGTCAGCAGACCCTCAGTATAATGATTCCTTTCAATGCCTAAGAGTGCCATATGGCACAAGATGCATATTGAGGATATAAAAGCGTAGCCCTCTCCAATGTAGGACTTGATATACCACCCTTCAACTTTTGGAACTTTTTGTCTTTTTACTGTGTCATAAACTTAGAAACTTGTATTGATTTGTCAATTGATTCGTTTAATTAATTCTTCCTGCTATAACAAAATTGACCTTGTATCGTAAAGCCTACTAATACAACCTAGTCTTCGCTTCGAGAAAAGGACTGATCAAAGTCTAATGTACATGCGATTATTGTAGTTAAATTTCACGTGTCCATCAATCAACAAATTACTGTACAAACAAACAAGTATATGGTTTCGAAGGGTAACGAAATTGTTCTCGCGTGGGGGTGTCTCCATATTTCCGACATACTGTATTGGTTAAGGTGATATCTCACAACAAACAATGCTCTAGGAGCTACAATTTAAGCTGTAGTTTAGTGGTAGATACCTCATATGTACGAGGCAAACGTAAACTTTTTCGACCTTTTTATTTTTCACTTTGAACACTTCTCAGTATTTTTAGTTACATCCTCCTCGCCTGTTAGTGTCGTTATAGCATACCCTTGAAAATACCTTTGAAATGATATATTATACGTGGTCTAAAGGTTCATCGTTCTCATTTTAGAAAAATTTGGCATTTCCCCTAGGCAGTAAAGGGATAACCGTTTCCGCACGAGTGATTCTTTGCTTGCGGGAGAATATGAGGCCTTGTGTGACGCAATCCAGTCAGCAAGGGGTCTAGTAATTATTATTAATGCCAAACCCCCGTCAAACTTCTCCCTGACTTTTTTTAAACCTTCCTGTGGAAAGAGAAACGCATGTCCTATACTCTGTTCAAGCCGTTTGTTTAGGAAAATAATGCATGATGGTAAACTGAGTGACAGTAGCGGCAGAGCGAAAAGAGGAGGGAGGTTTTGGGTTGAGTTGGATAAAAGTGGAAACCTTGATTCTATTTTTTTCTGCTGCTACTTTGTGCTGTTCACTAATGTGCTCTGTTTTACTGACTGAACACTTGGAACAGGCGGATTGTTCGCAAATTTTAAGTTCTGAACCCATTTAAAAGGGATATAGCTATCATCCCTGGCTTTTAAAAGCCTTCAGAGAAAAAAAGCTGAAACAAAGTAGAACTTCTCCTATTGGCAGCGTAGCTGTCATTTTTGGGTGCGCTTTGATGTGTCGAGCTAGGAAGAGCCTTGAAAACCAGTGAACAGAAAAAGTGGTTTCTCTGACCAAACCTCCACTTCTTATGGGGAGCCATTTGTGCCAATATCATCAATCGCTAGTGATAAAACTCAATTGTTAGTGCTAAAATATCAATCGCTGATGATTAAACTCATGGTTAGCGCTAGCAACAACTCCACGAACTCCTCTTGGCAGAAGAGACCTTAGGTAGACCATGCTGTCAACCTACCTCCCGCCCTGACTTGAAATCGAATCACAGCCACTGAGTCTCTGAGGATAACGCAACATGCGCCTAGCGCAAAAGAACATTGAGACTGCTCGACGCCTGATGGACCGCAGCAAACCCGTTTTCTTTAACCTGTCAATCCAAAACATTAATTAATTGCAAGAAAGCCTCATTTTTTCGGGTTAGAGCATTTATTGTAAGATCAGAGATGTTTATCAGCACGACTCAGGACTGATCCTGAGAAAAAAACCTTGTTTATCTCTCTTTTATGTTACATACGCCGCCGTTTGTAATTTGTACACAACATATTTTATCATATGAAAATCCGACAGTTTTTTTTCCTGCACAGTAAGCCATGAAGGCTTGATATTTTGAGAAAGTTCCATTTTTCAAGAGAAGATCGAACAACGAGATAAACCCTGAAATGATTGTTTTTTAAGCGGGTGAGTAGAGAGATATTTGGGTCAATGTTTGCACATTATTTGAATGACTTCAAATTTGATTCCACCAGTAGTACGGTTATTTAAAAACCAAATTTTCTCGGCTTCATGAGTTACTAGCAAATTTTATAGGTATGGTTGGCTCTGTGAGCTCTACTTTAATAAGATGGAATAGATATATGGGATCGGACGAGGTAAAAGCGATTGATGATAAATGGACTCTTCCCCGGGATAAAGTTACTTCTGTTCTCATATGGTTTCAGCCGGTTTGTGCTAATTTCAGTTAAAAGTGAAACTTGTCATGAATAATTGATTAAAAGAGAACAATTTGTTAATAAGCCTTCGCTCTTTTGTTTCAATAACCTTGATATTTGGTCATCAAACGCTTAAGTGAATACGTATTTGTTTTGATAGTATACCAAGACAGTACTAGCACTTTGCACCTTCTGTGCGCTTCTCAAGCTTTAAGTTCGCTGGAATATTATTCCATCGTCGAAGAAATTCAACTCTGAAAGGTAAATGGACACTTTCGTATTTTATTTTTTTTATCATGAATGTATGGTGCGAGTATTGACGCGGTCTAGTTTTGCTAGTAGTTTTTCTTTAATTTTTCATCTTTTAAATGCGAAAAAAAAACTTCAAGGAAGTTTTCCCTTTCACAGTGATGATGTTTTAGACAGGCTAAGTCTTGTAAGTTTACAATTGTGGTAAATGAAAATTGATGAGTGCAGACCTGAGAGTTTTAAAAGCGTGGTTTACTCCACTCAGTTTAAGATACGGTTGACTAAGGCAGCCGTAATCTTTACAGGAACGTGACTAAGAAGTAGACTGAACTTTCTTTCTATGTACCGTTGTTATGGACGTAAAATGATCTGTTTTAGAGAAAGAAGTGGTCGTAAAATATTCTTTGAATTTCCATTTTTGGAAGAAAGACATTAGCTTCAAGGACGTCTTTCCCAAATCAGTAATGATGTTTTAAAGATGGTTGTTCTTCATACTTCACTTTTATAATTTTGGAAAATTAGAAACGATAAGTTCTGGGCAAAGATTTCAAAAGCGTGATGTATGTTCTTCGGTTTGAGACAGTTGTTTACGTCGGAATCTCCACAGGAAACCTGATTCAGAATTAATTCATTCTTTGTGAACAGCTGGAGTTGAGAAAACATGTTCAGGTCTTTTGCTTCAAATCGACCGAGCCTCCCTTTATGTACCACTTTTCATAAACACAAGATGACCTATGCTAGAAAAAGAGGCCTGCACTTGATAGGGAGCATTTTATGCCCATTTGAGATTTTATGGATTTCAAAAGAGGCGTGAGGTCTTCCACCCGGTTTTTTTAATTAAAACACATGGTGCTATGAACTTTGCAAAGTGTCAGCATCCATCGCACAAATTTGAAATATTGTGGCAAACCGTCCAAGATTTGATTTCACTCCTGCTTTCACATTTTGGAGCCCAGTATGTCCTAATAATTTTGGTGTAGTTTTTTTGTGAAAATATATTTTGGTTTTCGAGAAATGATTTTTCGTTCTACCGCTCAAATATGCAAATTTTCACCGTGACTATTACCCGAGTTGCGTGACCTCATGTAACGAATAAACTTGACCTCCGTTATTTCTGTCAACATAATCCTTTGTTTTATCACCTAAACTTAATCCCCTGTCACGCTGGCAAAGAAATATTTATTTTTTGGTAAATATTTTTGTCCGACTTTTCCCATGTCGAAAAGTAACATCAAAACAAAGACAGATTTAACAATGACCGATATGACGGAATCTACTGAGCTTCGAGCTTTTAAAAGACAAAATGCAAAAGGATGGTTAAATGGTTACTGTAAAAATTTCCTTGTGTATTGGTGTTGTTCTATGTTGAGACGAACTCAAAGTCCGGCAAAATTTACTTGCTTGCGACTATGAAATATGCATGGTGTGTCTACTTATCGCCACCGTTTACTGGTATAAATCATTACAATTTGTGGGGAAGAAGGCGATCAGAAATGGATAAGGATGCTTCTCGTACCTTTAAGGGTAAAAAAAACCAGAGACCTAAGTGGTACGTTTTAAGGTGTTTTTCGCTCAATATAAGGGACTTGTCAGAAATTAGCAGGGGGGGAGGGGGGTGGAAACAGAGGGGGGGTCACAACTTTTTGAGCCTCAGAAAAGGGAGGGGTCATGAAAAATGGGCAGTTAAAAGGGGGAGGGTCATGCAAATATATGCCCGTGATCATGTAGAGGTTCACCCACAGAAGAAAAAGGAAGTTCTTTATTTGGCAAAAAAGAGAAAAATACAACGGTTTACGGAACGTTATGGATATAAACTGTGAAGTACTATAGCAAGAATTTAACAAACATGTACTTTTCATTAATTAATTAATTAATTAATGCTGTCATCGAAAATGTATGTATGTAGCATGACAAAGAACAGATTAGAAATATATTTTGAGTTTTCATAATACTGACGCACCCTAGTGTATTGCAAGAACTAGATTTTATCATTTATACAAGAGGGGAGGGTCGCGTCATGATATTTTAGGCCAAGCTCAAGGGGAGGGTTAGCAAATTTCACTCCCATTGCAGGGATGGGTCACCTAATTTCCGAACCCAAATTTAAAATTCCCTCCCCCCCTCCCCCCTGCTAATTTCTGACAAGTCCCTAATACCTGAAATAAGCATTACTAGGACGATTTTAATGATCTGACTTGAGCCTCTAGAGCACATCGATCAAGGAATTTTTATTTTTGGGATTTTTCAATTGTTTGCTTTTGAATTGTTACTTTTTATGGATAGACATCAATTGTTGCCACTCCCACACAGATAAGACTCAAGTACCTAAATAACTTTATAGAGGTCGTTTTCGAAATTCTCGGCGCGCACCCCCGCCCTTTTAAGTAAATGTATTCCCCGGGGATATAGCATAGTAGCTTGTGCGGAAGGGCCCTTTACCACCGTGTGCATAATTACGCGTCCCGCCAAATGGCGGGAAGCCAACAAAGTCTTCAGAAATTAGTATATTTTTGGTAGCCTATTGACCAATTCCCAACCGAGACATTTCTGACCAAATCCGCTAGCAGATATCGACCCCCCGGTCCAAATCCGCTAGCGGATTTGGACCCCCCAACATAACTGAGTGAAAACATCATCCTTAACGTTCTAGTAAAAATGGATGATACTTTACGTTCCAATACGTACTAAAGTATGTTTTTAATTCAAAACATGCGTATCGTTAATGAATACGAACTGGCATCCCGTCGGATGTTTCTTTTGACCAAGGGAAAATGGGCAAGAATTTAGTTTAATGTCTGGAGAGAGGTCGTTTTGAACCTTTTCCGCGATAGTCGAACACCGCTAGATTCAATGAGAGACAAACTTGTGACACTAATTTATTTTGTCATTGTTCAATGCTCGAGTGTTGGGACGACATGGTACAGTGCGAGTTGTGCGAGGAAAGGTTACACATGAGCTGCGAGGGATTTAAGACTGCCCCGGAGGACGAGTGGCTCTGCATTGTCTGCAGATTGCCAGACTCTAGACGTCTTCGTAATTGTTAAGGTGTTATTTAGGATCCCTCAACAGTTAATAATCGTTAAAATTAGAAAATAAGATTGAGTTCGATGTAATAGTCTCCACTTTTGTTAAGACGTTGACATTAATGTTGATTTGCATCTGAAATAAGCTGAGAGTTCCAATAGTTCAGAATAGAAACATTTTTACTTATCATAGGCTTTACGAACGACTTGTAATACGAGTAGTTTCTTCGTTCCTATTCAAAAACTGTTCAATGTTATTATTTTAGAAAATGAGACTGAGTTATTTCAGTGACTGGACGCAATAGTCTCCACTATTGTTATGACGTTTCGTACCAATGTTGATTCGCATCAGAAGAAGCAAAGATTTATTGTAACAATTTTAATAGTTCGAATGCATTAGTTTGTTCACATCATAATTCTTGCGTATACTGTTCGACTCGCTATAATGGATGCGGTAGAATTGGAACGAAATGGCTGGGTTTTTTTTTTACCTTTATTGAGGAAATGTTGTGTTGTGATTGAAAAGAACATCGACAAAAAAGCTTGCAAATAGAATTAGTTACCAAATATGACACAAAGGATGCTTAAAAGGAAAGTTTGTTAGAGGGGTCCAAATCTGCGAAGAGGGGGTCCAAATCCGCTGTGACACCGGCAAGCGACAAAATAAGACCAACTTCATTTTCTGGATCTGAAAACTTTCAACTCCGCAAGTGACTTGAAATGTCGTTTTTACAACTATGCAAGGGAACGACTTGAGATATGCAACTTCGGTCTTCTCGATAACTAAACCCAAAAATTCCACCAGCGAACAATTTAAACGAACAATAAATCTCCATGTTCGCATGCAAGATGAGACGCTTACACAACAGATAATTACCTAGATCAGTATGTAGCTTGTCAATCAAATTGACTTTTGTAACCATTAGTGGTGGTTTCGGGCCTTAGGGAGGGTAAATGTATGGGCGGCCGTCACCACCAAAAATACAAGGATGTCAAATAGATCAGCAAATACAAAGATGGTGTAAGGATCAGCTGCAGGATAGCATGGCTAATAAAGGAATAGCATGGCCAAATTATAGACAGTCTAGTTTTCCTTCGTGAAACAGAACACCCTAAACATGAATAGTTTAGCCAAATGAGAAACGGTCTAGTAGCCCATGTTGAGTTGGATCATGAGATTGTGAAATGGACTAGCTTAATTACGAATAGCTTAGCACTCATTTGCAATACAGTACTCAAACGGTGTAGCGTTGAGTTAAACGGCTCAGGGTAACGTCGAGTAGCACAGCGTACGCACAAACGGTGTAGCGTTACGTCAAATGGCTCAGCGTAATTTAGAATGGTACAGCGTACACACATATGGTGTAGCGCTGCGGAAAATGGCTCAGCGTAATGTCGAATGGTACAGCGTACATAAAAACAGTGTAGCGTTGTGTGAAATGGCTCAGCGTAATATCGAATGGTACAGCGTACGTGCAAACAGTGTAGCGTTGCGTGAAATGGCTTAGAGTAATGTCGAATGGTACAGCGTACATACAAACAGTGTAGCGTTACGTGAAGTGGCTTAGCATAATGTCGAATGGCACAGCGTACACACAAATGGTGTAGCGTTGCGTGAAATGGCTCAGCGTAATGTAGAATGGTACAGCGTAGACACAAATAGTGTAGCGTTAGGTCGAATAGCTTTGCAAAACATCAGACGCTCTATCTGAACATTAAATTGCCTAGTATTACTTGAAATATTTCGATGTTGTGGCGAATCGTCGTGGCGTGACGTGAAGGCTATGCCATTCCTTTATTAGCTATGCTATCCTGCAGCTGATCCTTAAGTCATCTTTGTATTTGCTGATCTATACGACATCCTTGTATTTTTGGTGGTGACGGCCGCCAAGGCATCTCGCCGAAACCACCAAAAATACAAACCGCAAATGGAACAGCGATCTGCTGGGGGTATGACGTCATCGAATGTGAAGACTGACACGAAACCATTACATGGCGTAGTATAGTCTTTACTTCGCTTTGCCGTAAAGCAGAGCCAATTTGGTAAGTTTCTCCTCTTTTTTCACTGCTGATATTGCACTTATTCGTTGTCGTTCATGAAAGCGTCAATTAAAATAGCAACGAGACTGAATTCTACCAAGATTTTCCGGCCTCCCAGTTTACCACAGTTTGCACGCGTTGGTGGGCCTGAACATGTTTATAGTACTAAGTAGTGTTACGACGTGCATTAAATGTCAATTGTCGAGCTCTCTTTTCTTTCTCCGACTCACGCTTACTTTTCAATGAGAGTCCAACTTCAACGGCTCTTTGAACATTGGAGGAGTACGTGAGAAGTTGAATATTGTGTGTGCCCTGGACGCCATGGTAAGAAAACTGCTATCCTTGATCTGTTTTGACATTTTTCGATCAAAGTGATATCGGAATGCTTTAATTGGTGTGCCGGACGATAAGAGTAAGCTAAGAGAAGACATATTTATTATTTTAAAAAGGTGTACATTATATTGCTTTGTTTATTAATTTTTTCCTGGGTGCAGTGATAGTAAAAGTAATGCACCGTAATGCACCGTATTAAACTCAACTATTATTAAAATGTGCATTAAATGTCTATTGCCGAGCTCTCATTTCTTTTCTTTTCTGACTTGCGCTTACTTTTCAAAGGGAGTTTAACTTCAACGGTTCTTTGAACATTGCAGGAGTACGTGAGAAGTTGGATTTTGTGTGTGCCCTGGACGCCATGGTCACGCAACTCTAGTCAATATATCTAGTGTGTACTGAACTCAGTCTGTAGCAATAATAATAATAAAAATAATAATAATAATAATAATCATAAAAAAGTGTAAAAATAAATAAAAATGTAAATAAATACGTCTACCGAAACAAACGACGAAACAGCAAGATGTCCTGTCAATTGTCTGAATTATGCAATAGTTTTTATTCAGCAAGTTGCGACTGTAACAGATCGAACGGTAAAACTCGACTTAGAGTTGGACAATTACCTACAACTACGTGCATTACGGAGTCCGCACTAGCCTTCCTTAATACGTGATGACTACGGAATGGGAAAGAGCACAGGGAAGATAAGTATGGGTGCGCGCAAAACCAACTCAGAAAAAATATTACTCTGGCAAAAACTATTTTGGAACGCGAAAAAAACCCTTCAACTGTTTCCGGTCCAGACATGTAATCTACGTTTGATCGACAAAATAAAAATGGAACTTACTTTTAATTGACGCTTTCATGAACGACAACGAATAAGTGCAATATCAGCAGTGAAAAAAGAGGAGAAACTTACCAAATTGGCTCTGCTTTACGGCAAAGCGAAGTGAAGACTATACTACGCCATGTAATGGTTTCGTGTCAGTCTTCACATTCGATGACGTCATACCCCCAGCAGATCGCTGTTCCATTTGCGGTTTGTATTTTTGGTGGTTTCGGCGAGATGCCTTGGCGGCCGTCACCACCAAAAATACAAGGATGTCGTATAGATCAGCAAATACAAAGATGGCTTAAGGATCAGCTGCAGGATAGCATAGCTAATAAAGGAATGGCATAGCCTTCACGTCACGCCACGACGATTCGCCACAACATCGAAATATTTCAAGTAATACTAAGCAATTTAATGTTCAGATAGAGCGTCTGATGTTTTGCAAAGCTATTCGACCTAACGCTACACTATTTGTGTCTACGCTGTACCATTCTACATTACGCTGAGCCATTTCACGCAACGCTACACCAATTGTGTGTACGCTGTACCATTCGACATTATGCTAAGCCACTTCACGCAACGCTACTCTGTTTGTATGTACGCTGTACCATTCGACATTACGCTAAGCCATTTCACGCAACGCTACACTGTTTGCATGTACGCTGTATCATTCGACATTACGCTGAGCCATTTCACACAACGCTACACTGTTTTTATGTACGCTGTACCATTCGACATTACGCTGAGCCATTTCCCGCAGCGCTACGCCATATGTGTGTACGCTGTACCATTCTACATTAAGCTGAGCCATTTGACGCAACGCTATACCGTTTGTGCGTACGCTGTGCTACTCGACGTTACCCTGAGCCGTTTAACTCAACGCTACACCGTTTGAGTACTGTATTGCAAATGAGTGCTAAGCTATTCGTAATTGAGCTAGTCCATTTCACAATCTTATGTTCCAACTCAACATGGGCTACTAGACCGTTTCTCATTTGGCTAAACTATTCATGTTTAGGGTGTTCTGTTTCACGAAGGAAAACTAGACTGTCTATAATTTGGCCATGCCATTCCTTTATTAGCTATGCTATCCTGCAGCTGATCCTTACACCATCTTTGTATTTGCTGATCTATTTGACATCCTTGTATTTTTGGTGGTGACGGCCGCCCATAAAAATGTCTTGGGTTTGGTTACGCTCAGGTTTCGTGTTACCCTTGGGGATACGGTTACACAGTAAGACTCCCCTCAAGGTCAAATATAATTACATATGAGTTCACTGACCTGACAAATTGGCAGGAAAAGTACAGAGCAACATGGATGTTACGAATCGAGATCTATGAAGCTTAATTTCAGTGATGATCTTCCTGCTTATTATACGACAGTCCTCCATAAATATAACAGTCCAGCAGTTTTTTGCGAGAAGACACCGAAGAAGGCGCGAAATTAGCCAAGCGCATCGCACCTCAAAAGGAATCATTGATGGATCTTTAGTTTTCTAAATGCAGTAGTTCCTGAAAGGTTTTTCTATCTATTTTTATTTTTCTATTTCTATTTTTCCATCATGAAGACATACACTGGGAACAAAAAAGTTACCAATTGGTCATTAACAACATTTAAAGGTAAAATTTCCGTTTTAACTGTTGTTCTTAAATTTGTTTAATCTGGGGAATAAAGTACACAGTTGTTAATTGAGAATTTGCCAAAACCAAAACAATCACAATAAAAGGCTTCTTCGCGCAGATCTTTGTTGTCGCTCTGTTATGAAAGAATTTGCTCATGTTTTAGCTGTGCATATATCGAGTTATGGAGAGCGTTCAAAAAGCTAGAGTTGCTCTCGGCTACGCCTCGAGCTACTCTTGCGCATTTTTCGTGCTCTTCAAACTTCCCGCGTGCATCCATAACTCGATAAGCATGAACAAATTCTTAAGTTATATGTGTCACGCTTGTCATGTATGTATGTATCATGTAAGTACGTCAGAAAAAAATATTCACCAAAAAATAAATATTACATTAGTCGTGGTTACACTAGCTCTTTTACCCATGGGTAAATAGCGTTTGCCTGGGCAAGGGCGTTTTTGTGTAACCGCTTTCCTCAGACTGAAACTGTCCTAGGGTTATTTCCATGGATACATCAAAAAGAACAAAAGAACTTCCTATGACAGTTCCTGAACTGAAAAGTTCGGTTTATCTGCTCCCTGAGGTGGCATGACCAATCATAAAGCAGAATGTAGCTAATACAGGAAACCGCCTGCAGTGTTTGAGGTGACCTCCGATGCGCTTGGCTAATTTCGCGCCTTCTTCGGTGTCTTCACGCAAAAAACTGCTGGACTGTTATATTTATAGAGGACTGTCGTATAATAGGCAAGAGAATCACTGCAATTTAGCTTAGTAGATCTCAATTCGTAACATCCATGTTGCTCTGTACTTTTCCTGCCAATTTGTCAGGTCAATGAACTCATATGTAATTATATTTGACCCTGAGGGGAGTCTTTTATTGTATAACCGCATCCCCAAGGGTAACACGAAACCTGAGCTTAACCAAACCCAAGCCATTTACCCTCCGTAAGGCCCCAAACCCAAGGTGTGTGTAACCACGGCCATTGCCAGCTTCAGTAATGACAGGGGATTAAGTTAAGATGATAAAACAAAGGATTATGTTGAGAGAAATACCGGAGGTCAAGTATATTCGTTACATCAGGTCACACAACTCGGTAATATTCACGGTGAAAATTTGCATATTTGAGCGTTAGAAGGAAAAAAATAATTCATGAGGGGACGCAAGTGGCCTCAACTGTAAGTACTTTTTAGAAATTTTAGGATATTATCCTAGCATTCCTAACATTCCGAGCTGCGCGAGAGTGTCAAAATCCGTGCGTATGTCAGAAATGTCACTAGACCTAAAGTACGCCAGACGAGGGCGAATAAATATGAGAAGATAAATGAATAAATGCCTGATATCAAAATGTCATCAGCTAATGTTTTTGTTTCACACGCAATCAATAGTGCCTATATTCCTCGGCCGGTTCCTTTGCTTTACATTGTAGATTATAAAGAGAAATATATCCACACGATTTATTTGCACTTATCTGGCGTATTTAAGGTCTAGTGACATTTCTGTGACATACGCACGGATTTTGACACTCTCGCGCAGCTCGGAATTTTAGGAATGCTAGGATAATATCCTTACATTTCTAGAAAGTACTTACAGTTGAGGCCACTTGCGTCCACTCATGCTAGAAAACAAAAATATATTTTTACAAAAAAACCAAACCACAATTATTAGGACATATTGGGCTACAAAATATGAATGTCGGAGTGAAAGTAGATTTTGGGTGACTTGCCGCTGTTTGTCTGATGGATGCTGACATGAGTTCTTAAAGCATTCCCAATGTAGATCGCTGGCGTGCATCTGAAATAAGGTATCCTCTTTTTTTTACATTACCAGGGTGATCGATACCTGATATTCGACTGCTTGCTGCTCCAGAGTAAACTGACATGAAGGTAATAAAACGTAAAGCTGTTTTGCATATGTGATCTGAATTTAGAGTGATGCTCCTTTGCTCCAAACACGCCTTCATGAATACGTCACCTAAATGAAGAGTTAAAAACAGCAGAACAAGACAAAACACATCAAAACAAACCAAAGGCGGAAAACAAACTTTGCACAATATTACGGGAGGTATTTTACCGTTGGCCTCACATTTTTCTTTAGAAAAAGCAATACACTGAGACAAGAGTGAGACATTTGGCGACAAAATGGCTGGCAATGGTTCTGGTGATATCTAAAAAGCTCAATACACGGACATCCGATGAAAAAAAAAAAAAAAGGAATTCGAAAGAGTGAATATTACTGTGCTCAAGAGCTGTTCTCCCGTTAACCTCAAATTAGAGAAGACTTGGCTTTAATGATCAAGCCACAGGAATATATACATCGAATAGTGATAGGAGTGGCCCACATTGTACTCAGTTTATGCCTGAAACTTTAACCGGCTAAGCTTTGGGATTTTCTGTTTAAGTCTAAAAAAATTGAGAGCAAACGGATCGAAAAGGCCATTTGTTAATGTTTTATACAATCAAACGTAAGTTTGTGATAAGGTGTATATGAGTCCCATGTGCTTTTATGACGTATTTTGATGTGATAACCACTTTGCAGTAAAATTAGAGGAGCCAACAAGCGTGGTTTGAAATTGTCATCACTTAACCGGAAATTGACAAATTCAGTTGACGCCTCCATCTTTCAGTAAGTGTCCAAAAATAATGTATTTATTTTAGTTATTTTTGATTACCAACTAAAAACTACCAAGATTACACAAATGAAATGGACGTGTGTATGAGAGTTTATTATATCGCTGGCAGAGCCCGTGGGCAATATGAGGCGAATTCTATGTTCTAATTGCCCACCTGAGTGGGCCCATCTTGCCCGCAGGGAATTTCCCATTTTGATTCAGCGCACGAAAAAAATTACTAAGACAAGCAAGTTTCTTTATGTTTGGACAATACCGGCGATAAGGTCGCAAAAAGCGGCAAAAGACAGTAGAAAAACAAGATAACATAAATGATAAACTTAAACGATTCGTAGGTTTATTTGGTACAAACATAGGGGGCTTCTTTTCCAGTCTTCCGAAATGAATGAGTGTTGATTCTTTATAAAGCGATGATCTTTTTCTTGTCCCATAAATGCGTTATTGACTATGCTTGTTTGGTCTAGATGGCTGGATATTAGCCTCATTCTTTTTTCCGTGTTATTGACCTCGACTTAGTCTCGTCCATGAAAACGCAAGAAAGGAACCCGGCCAATATCTAGCCCTCGTGACCTCACGCCTTTTTCATAACGCATATATAGGATAAACTAATAAGATTACCGTTTTTCATTGATACTAATTTTAAAAATAATTTTATTTTCCCCAAGGGATGCCTCAGCCACAAATTGTTTTCCTATTAGTGATGTTATTTGGGGTACAATGCTTTGGTATGTTGACACTTTATTCTTATCGCCTACACATAATGTGTTACAAGTCTTATCAGATGCCTAAGCTGAGAAAACTCTTTAAGATGGCCAATTTACGTTATAAACTAATTTTGTATGAAAAATTGCGGGTTGTGTGTGAGTTTATATGCAGAAAATGGAACTAAGCTAATGGTGGGAACATGGTGACAAGAAAAACAAGAATAAATTAGGTCAATGAAGAGCGTTCGCTGATACCGTGGTAATTAAGAGTGAACACATGGCAGTCTGCGACCTTCCTTACAACTAAGCAGTTTCGAAAGCCGCAAAACTCTTAAACAATTATTTATCTTTCAAATCGAAACTCTTAATACCCACGGTATCAGCGAATGCTCTTCATTCAACTAATATATTCTTGTTTATCCATTTTCTGCATGTAAACACAGACACAGCCCACAATTCCTCCATTCGCTGTGAAGAAGGGTTAGCGCTCGAAAGTCAGCTTTGAAAGTCTTTGCGGTGGCCAATTTACTTTGTCAACTCACTTGATAAAGCCAAAATTATCATGTTATACTCCCTCACCGACACGGCAACACAGTTTCTTTGGAAACTGAACCCCTTTATCAAATGATAAATAGCATGGTTTCTGCAGGGCATTTGGGAAAACTTCCAACTAAATATCACTCACAGCTTTTCCGTTGGTGATATGAGTGTTGAACGCCCCTGATTATCAATTTTCACTAAAAAATAACGTAACGTCACTCACAGTCCACAGCAAGTTATCAATATCGGTCCAATTAGAACGAAATTCAATACCAGCAAGATTTCCCCTAGTAACACCCTAGAAATATAGTGCTCAGGAACCTTAACTGTTGCACTCTGCAAATACAATTATAATTTATTTATCGCTGACAAGAATTCTCTGCCCTTATTTCAAATAAATGACTACTGCAATAACTGAAATTCCTGATAATGAACGTCTCTGAACGAATCAGGTGGAAATAATTTATTCAAAAATGTAAAAAGTTTAGATTAGAGTGAGGTAAGTTCAACTTTGAAAATTATTGTTTTTACTAATAATTATCTCATTTTCTTCCTCTTCCTGTGGAAATCTATAAACAAATCAGGATGTAAGTGTCCTAATTATTTTATTCACTGTTTGTTAGGAATGCATGCGCGTGGCTTTTTCCTTTCAGTAGATGGTAGTTCTGACGTTAATTACTGACGAAGTTGATTAAAAATTCAAATGATGTATATAATTCATGCGGATTAATGCTCTTATAAAAATCAGGGACAGTCCTTCATCAAGGAATCTGCTCTATGAACAAACAGATTGAAACAACTTCCAAGATGATTCTTTTCTTCATTAAAAAGTTTCATATTTTTTCCTTTTTACGTGTCTACCTGCTGTTATCCCATGTTTGATAGGAATGATCTTATTATCTTCATATGAATGTTTTTATCAAACTCACTGAGACAGTACTTTTATTAGTAAATCTAAGCTTTGACCGAATCATAACTTTTAAGATGACTCTTTTCCTATATTGATAACTTGAATCTTCTTACTTTTATCAAGAATATTATCATAGATTCTCCTAACTCTTCAAAAAAAAAAATTAACTTTTCAGATGATAACTTTCTTTTAATAATTAATAATATCCTTTTACTTTTCATGTGGATTTTGTGGAACGAATCAGTTAGTAAGTGTCTTCATACTTTACATAATGATTAATAAGAAATTGCCTTCTTCCTTTTCATGAGGACATGGTGCAATAACTACCGTATATGCAGTATCGATCAAGTCTAAAGACGTCCTCATAATTGATCAATCCTATAAACTTATCACGCCCATGAGAACCCACCAAAAAGTACAGATTTTCAGTGATTTTAAAATAATACCATTACTAATATAAAAAATGACTTTTCTTCACATTATATTTATTATTATCATTCAAGTTCTGTATCAAGGATTCTGCTAACTCTTGAATATCAGAATGAATAAAATTAACTGTTCAGATGAATACTTTCTTTTAACAAATAATACTATCTCTACTTTTCATGTGGATGTTGTGGAACGAATCAGTTTGTAAGTATCTTCATACTTCATGGTTAATGAGTATGTGACTTGCTCCTTTTCATGAGGATATGGTGCAGTAACTACCGTAATATGCATTATTGATTAATTTCTAATAACATCCCCATAATTAATCCATCTTATGATGTTCATCGTGTCCATGAGAGCCAATCAGATAACATGGATCACCAGAGATTTTAAAATACTATCCTTGTCGATATAATAAAAATGAGCTTTCTTCACATAATATCACGTTATATTTAATATTATCATTTAAGTCCATGATATATTCTTTGGTGCGAGAAAGTGACCAGTTTAATCATACAAAAAGAGCCCGATTTCCTTTCCTTTCCAGTATCTTTATACTTTACGAAATGGCTAACGAGAACTTGGCTTGTTCTTTTTGATGAGGATATGGAGAAATAAGTACCGTTATATGCGGTATCGATCAATTCTAAAGACATCCTCATAATTTATCAATCCTATAAACTTACCACGCCCATGAGAGCCCACCAAAAAGGACAGATCATCAGTGATTTCAAAATAATACCATTTTTTATATAAGAAAATTGACTTTTCTTCACATTATATTTATTATTATCATTTAAGTACTGTATCAAGGATTCTGCTAACTCTTGAATATCAGAATGAAGAAAATTAACTGTTCAGATGAATACTTTCTTTTAACAAATAATACTATCTCTTTACTTTTCATGTGGATGTTGTGGAACGAATCAGCTCGTAAGTATCTTCATGCTTAATGGTTAATGAGATGTGACTTGTTCCTTTTCATGAGGATATGGTGCAGTAACTACCGTAATATGCATTATTGATTAATTTCTAATAACATTCCCATAATTAATCCATCTTATGATGTTCATCGTGTCCATGAGAGCCAATCAGATAACATGGATCACCAGAGATTTTAAAATACTATCCTTGTCGATATAATAAAAATGAGCTTTCTTCACATAATATCACGTTATATTTATTATTATCATTTAAGTCCATGATATATTCTTTGGTGCGAGAAAGTGACCACTTTAATCATACAAAAAGAGCCTGATTTCCTTTCCTTTCCAGTATCTTCATACTTTACGAAATGGTTAACGAGAACTTGGCTTGTTCTTTTTGATGAGGATATGGAGAAATAAGTACCGTTATATGCAGTATTGATCAATTCTAAAGACATCCTCATAATTTATCAATCCTATAAACTTACCACGCCCATGAGAACCCACCAAAAAGGACAGATTTTCAGTGATTTCAAAATAATACCATTATTAATATAAGAAAATTGACTTTTCTTCACATTATATTTATTATTATCATTTAAGTACTGTATCAAGGATTCTGCTAACTCTTGAATATCAGAGTGAATAAAATTACCTGTTCAGATGAATACTTTCTTTTAACAAATAATACTATCTCTTTACTTTTCATGTGGATGTTGTGGAACGAATCAGATCGTAAGTATCTTCATACTTCATGGTTAATTAGAATGTGACTTGTTCCTTTTCATGAGGATATGGTGCAGTAACTACCGTAATATGCATTATTGATTAATTTCTAATAACATTCCCATAATTAATCCATCTTATGATGTTCATCGTGTCCATGAGAGCCAATCAGATAACATGGATCACCAGAGATTTTAAAATACTATCCTTGTCGATACAATAAAAATGAGCTTTCTTCACATAATATCACGTTATATTTGTTATTATCATTTAAGTCCATGATATATTCTTTGGTGCGAGAAAGTGACCACTTTAATCATACAAAAAGAGCCCGATTTCCTTTCCTTTCCAGTATCTTCATACTTTACGAAATGGCTAACGAGAACTTGGCTTGTTCTTTTTGATGAGGATATGGAGAAATAAGTACCGTTATATGCAGTATCGATCAATTCTAAAGACATCCTCATAATTTATCAATCCTATAAACTTACCACGCCCATGAGAACCCACCAAAAAGGACATATCATCAGTGATTTCAAAATAATACCATTATTAATATAAGAAAATTGACTTTTCTTCACATTATATTTATTATTATCATTTAAGTACTGTATCAAGGATTCTGCTAACTCTTGAATATCAGAATGAATAAAATTACCTGTTCAGATGAATACTTTCTTTTAACAAATAATACTATCTCTTTACTTTTCATGTGGATGTTGTGGAACGAATCAGTTCGTAAGTATCTTCATACTTCATGGTTAATGAGAATGTGACTTGTTCCTTTTCATGAGGATATGGTGCAGTAACTACCGTAATATGTATTATTGATTAATTTCTAATAACATTCCCATAATTAATCCATCTTATGATGTTCATCGTGTCCATGAGAGCCAATCAGATAACATGGATCACCAGAGATTTTAAAATACTATCCTTGTCGATATAATAAAAATGAGCTTTCTTCACATAATATCACGTTATATTTATTATTATCATTTAAGTCCATGATATATTCTTTGGTGCGAGAAAGTGACCACTTTAATCATACAAAAAGAGCCTGATTTCCTTTCCTTTCCAGTACCTTCATACTTTACGAAATGGCTAACGAGAACTTGGCTTGTTCTTTTTGATGAGGATATGGAGAAATAAGTACCGTTATATGCGGTATCGATCAATTCTAAAGACATCCTCATAATTTATCAATCCTATAAACTTACCACGCCCATGAGAACCCACCAAAAAGGACAGATCATCAGTGATTTCAAAATAATACCATTATTAATATAAGAAAATTGACTTTTCTTCACATTATATTTATTATTATCATTTAAGTTCTGTATCAAGGATTCTGCTAACTCTTGAATATCGGAATGAATAAAATTAACTGTTCAGATGAATACTTTCTTTTAACAAATAATACTATCTCTTCACTTTTCATGTGGATGTTGTGGAACGAATCAGCTCGTAAGTATCTTCATGCTTCATGGTTAATGAGATGTGACTTGTTCCTTTTCATGAGGATATGGTGCAGTAACTACCGTAATATGCATTATTGATTAATTTCTAATAACATCCCCATAATTAATCCATCTTATGATGTTCATCGTGTCCATGAGAGCCAATCAGATAACATGGATCACCAGAGATTTTAAAATACTATCCTTGTCGATATAATAAAAATGAGCTTTCTTCACATAATATCACGTTATATTTATTATTATCATTTAAGTCCATGATATATTCTTTGGTGCGAGAAAGTGACCACTTTAATCATAAAAAAAGAGCCCGATTTCCTTTCCTTTCCAGTATCTTCATACTTTACGAAATGGCTAACGAGAACTTGGCTTGTTCTTTTTGATGAGGATATGGAGAAATAAGTACCGTTATATGCGGTATCGATCAATTCTAAAGACATCCTCATAATTTATCAATCCTATAAACTTACCACGCCCATGAGAGCCCACCAAAAGGGACAGATTTTCAGTGATTTCAAAATAATACCATTATTAATATAAGAAAATTGACTTTTCTTCACATTATATTTATTATTATCATTTAAGTACTGTATCAAGGATTCTGCTAACTCTTGAATATCAGAATGAATAAAATTAACTGTTCAGATGAATACTTTCTTTTTAACAAATAATACTATCTCTTTACTTTTCATGTGGATTTTATGGAACGAATCAGCTCGTAAGTATCTTCATGCTTAATGGTTAATGAGAATGTGACTTGTTCCTTTCATAAGGATATGGTGCAGTAACTTCCGTAATATGCGGTGTTGGTTAAGTTCTAATCACATCATCATAACTAATCCATCTTATGATGTTCATCACGCGCATGAGAGCTAATCAGATGGCATGGATCCCCAGTGACTTCAAAATGCTATCATTATTGATATAAGAAAATGACCTTTTCTTTACATTATATCACATTATGTTTATTATTATCATTTAAGTCCTCGATATATTCTTTGGTGCGCGAAAGTGACAACTTTAATCTTAGCAAAAGAACCTAACCTCCTTTCATATTAATGCTCTATTACTGGAATGAAGTCGGCTTAAAATATCAGCCTGGCTGTTTTGATGATTGATATTTATTGTTGACATGATATTTAATGAGCATCCCAGAGAATAGTGAATTCATTTTACTTTTAAAAGGTTGTTAGTTTTTTTTAATTGAATCTCCTCTATCAAGGATTCTGCTAACTCTACAATATGAGAATGAATTAAATTTATCCCTCAGATAATAACTTTCTTTTCTCAATGAATACTATCCTTTTACTTTTCGTGTGGATTTTGTGAAAAACACACGAAAAAGACAACTTAAATGATACAAAAATAACCTGATTTCCTTTCATGTTAATGCTACCTGAAAGAACGGAATTAGTTCAAAATACCAGCCCGGCTATTCTGATGATTTACATTAATTATCGACATGATATTTTATGAGCATCTCGGAGCATGGTGAATTCATTTACTTTCAAAAGGTTGTTTTTCAATTGAATTTCCTTACTTTTATTGAGTTTTTTATCAAGGATTCTGCGAACACTTTATTTTGAGAATGAATAAAATTAACTATTTAGATGATTGCTTTCCTTTAACAATTAATACTATCCTTTTACTTTTCATGTAAATTTTGTGGAACGAATCAGGTGGCAAGCGTCTTGATACATTACATGATGATTAATGAGAGCTTGGCTCGTTCCCTTTCATGAGGATATGGTGCAATAAGAACTGTTATATGCAGTATCCATAAATCTCTGATAACATCCTTATAATTCACCAATCCTATAAAGTTATCATGTCCGTGAGAGCAGATCAGAAGGGACGGATCATTAGTGATTTTAAAATACTATCATTATTGATATAAGAAAAATTCCTTTTCTTCACACTATATCACATTATATTTATTATTAATATTTAAGTCCTCTAAAAACAAAAAGGCTTAAATTGTCTTTACATGCATCACAATCATCATTCTTTCACCTTTTACACCCTAACATCCTTATGCGTATTCTCCATAGCACGCAAGTGAGCGTGGAAAATACCAGCCAGAAGTTACAATGGTTATAACTCATGAATTATTTGAGTTATTTTAATTTAATTTGGTCAAAAAACTTGAATGAACGGGCAATGTTTTGTGCATGCAATTTGCAATGTTGGCAGGCAGTTCTTCCATTTAGAGTCACTTTAACTTGTCAAACAGTTAAAGTTCTGATATAAATATAGTTCATGGTGGCTGGTCATCCTGGGGGTCATGGGAGAGGTGCAGCCTAACTTGTGGTGGTGGATTGCAGAGCCGAGTGCGCAGCTGTACAAATCCTCCCCCAAGGTGGGGCGGAAGGTGGTGCCATGGACTTAGTAGCATAATCCAGTCTTGCAACACAAATCATTGTCCAGGTGAGAGTGTGTATTCGGTGTTAAACCAACAATCTTTTATCATTTTTATTATTAATTTTGCTGGTTCCAGGTGCTCCATGCACCTATAATTTCGTTTACATAGATTTTTAGATATCAATGTTTAGTAGATGCAAGGTTTTTACCATACGCTGCTATTTAGATGTGGCAAAGTTCTGCCTTATCTTTATCTTTTTTGTTCAAAAGGTTGAATGAATCAGCATTATATAAGCATGCAATTTGCAATATCAATGCAGATATCAAGTTTAGAAGCTGTAAGGTTTCTACCATATGCTGGTATTAAGATTCTGTAAAGTTTCTTTTATTCGTTATTCTTATTTGAAACGGTCAAAATGTTGAATGAATTAGCAATATATATGCATGCAATTTGCAATATCTGCAGGCAGTTCTTCATTTTATGACATATTTAACTTGTTAACCATGTTAACTTCTGATACAATGATAGTTGATGGTGGCTTGTCATCCTGAGGAGCATGGGAGAGCTGCAATGTAACTAGTGGGGGTGGATTACAAGGATGAGTTTTAAAGTTGTTTCTTAACGGCTTTTTCTTGAAACATTGTTAGTCAATGGTGGTTGGAGTGAGTGGAGTTCCTGGAGTATCTGCACCAAAACAGTCAGTGGCATACAGATAAAGTTTAGAGAATGTTCCAATCCAGAACCAGCATACGGCGGGGAACATTGTAATGGGAGCAGAGTACTTGTAAGGGAATGTAACAAAATGTCCAGCTGCCACGAAGGTAACGTACAGATTGTAAAATCAGTGCGCCCGAGTTTTAATTACATAGGGTAACATTAATTGAAATACAGACATCATAAATGGTCCGTAGTCTAATCATAGTTGAACCCCATATTAAAAAGGTTAAGTCCCGTCAAAAGCCTTTGTCGTTTAATCTACATCTTAATAAATTGACCTTGTCCAAAATTAGCATTAGCATTACATCGCAGCTGGAATAAAGTTATTTTCATTACTATTATCATTTTCTCACTCATTATTATCATCAGGATCATCATCGTTATCGTTATTATTATCATACAATCCCTATTATTATTATCGCAAATGTTTATGTTACTTTAGTATCATCATTTATATTGTTATTATTCTCATCAAAGTGTTCACTGTTGTCATCCATAGGCATTTAGTGCTAAATTTCTTGTCAATCACAACTGAAATATTTAGTTTCTTGATAGAATAGTATGGGATGTCTTATGTGAGCAGTATCAATTAACCATTTAATTTGGGGCTGATGATTAGGTTTGTAACACACCTAGAATTGGTAAACATTTGAAACTAAGTACATATTTGGGGCAATCATCAGCAAAATAATTAAAATTTGTAGAATCTTTAAGAGGGCCTCTCAAGATATACATATACTTTTGCATTATTTCTTTCATCAGTATTTCCACTACGCTTCAGAACGGAGAACAACCCATCACTTGGTACAATGGAAATCCATACAAACAGCAGCTGGAAAAATCTTTGCACCAGTACGTGGAATAAAGTTGAAGTAGATTTGACATGCATGGCAATGGGATACTCTAACAGCAGTGATTATGGTAGATGGTTTGAAGACAGTGGCAATGTATCAGAGACATCTACCAATTTCAACTGCACCACCACTTTGACTAAATGTGAAGAAAGCTTCTCAAACAAACTGCAACTCTGCAAAGGTATTAACCAATTATGCATTTTGGAATCTGTTGTCAGATCTCTTTCAATCTTCTCTTTTGTACATCCTATTCTAGGTACCCATATAGACTTGATCATAATTCGAGCGGTAGACCTCGCCAAAACATCCCCTCTTGCTTGGGTAATTGATTATGTACTAGTGTTTCCTCGAAGACTGCTCTCTTAAAAATATGACATATATTGACAATTAGGTTGTTTTCGAGAATTAGTTTAAAACGTTGAAGGCGTAGAAAATGCCCAAAAATGATACCTGAACAGCTGCCCATCAAAGAACCCGTACAACCGAATTGGATTTCTGATCCTGTATGAACACCTTGAACCTTTAAATTTCTTCATAATCCTACTGTCTCCTTCCTTCCCTTATCCATATTTCGTCCTTTTATTAATTCACTGTTAACTTACCTTCATTAATTGCTTAATATTTTGTGACTTTATAAGTTCCCGTTCGCTTGAGTGGTGCAAATGTAGAGTTTGGTGGTAGAGTGGAAGTATTTTACAAAGGGAAATGGGGAAAAATTTGTACCAATGGATGGGATCTCAATGATGCCCAAGTTATTTGTCGCCAACTTGGCTTTGAAGAGGCTCTTGCTGAATTTTTTGGCTCCAACGTAGAGGATGGAAACACTACTTCTGTAATGGCGGATGTTTCCTGCACTGGAGCAGAGGATGAACTTGCATCTTGCACTCGCAGTGATGGAAAGTTAAATGTCCCCGGTCAATGTCAAGGAGATGGCAAAGGTTCCCAAGCACGGTGTCAACCAAGTAAGTAAGGCATTAATAACGCCGAGATGGAAATTCCTAAAGGTAACTGGTCCTCGTGAATAGTCACGTGTTTACAGTTAAACATGAAAGATCAAGATACCAATAGTTTTGAAACTAATACCGAATACCGAGATAGAATGAACTGATTATTGTGCGACTTGAAAATATTTCTTTCAGAGAACAGAAAGGTATCGGGAAAAGAGAAACTTCACTTTGATGTCGGCAACGATGAAATCCTTCACTGCTCAATACATAACAAAACCAAGTTTGCGAGATGGCTCATTAATGGTCAAAAGGTGCAAAGGAACACTTCTTCTTCCAAGAGGGTCAAGACCAGAGGAGATGGTGAACTGGTCATAGAAAATGTGCAGTTGTCTGATGGAGGAACATATGAATGCGTCATAGAGGAATATGTTCAGTATTACACGGTCTACATCAATGGTAGGAAAATCCTTTTCAACGCATTTAGAAGACCTTAATTGCCTCATTGTAGAATAGGTTAACATAAAAGTAAATGTGCCCGGCACACACAATAGGAGCACACAATACAGAGTAGTTAGCATTTCTTCAATGCAGCTTCGGTTAGTGGTTTTTTTCGTCATGTATTCCAACAGCAAGATTCACTGAGAACACTCGTGACCAGCAGAGCCTTATTGCTTACACATCTGGTATTATAAACTGTAGTGCTGAAGGAACACCACTTCCACAGATAACATGGGGGAAACAAGGAGAAAAGTTAGTACCTAATGGAAGAAGATTCGCTCAAATTCCTAGCGGCAGTCTACACATTGATCTTGTTCATCCTGAAGACGGTGGCACATACAGATGTACCATAACACAAAATAAAGGATCAAAAAGGTTCACAATCAAAGCTAAAAACATAAGTGTGTCTGTTATAGGTGAGTGAGTTATTGAGAAAACCCAGAACTGGTTGGGTCATTATACCAGCACGAAATAATTATAAAAATAACGATAAAAAGTTTATTTCTGTGTCGAACCATGTAGCCTGGGAAAAGCCCATGCTAATAAAGGGACACAGACTAATACAAAAACTTAGACGACTAAGATATCTACACTAAAATATGAATAATAAAAAATGTAATCTAAATTGTATTAAAGATGACGCTAAACGATATAGGCGACTATCGATGGCTGATCTTAAGAATTTGGTCACTTAAGTAGTTCAGTTGCATGTAGATAATGCTGATAAGATAGGTTTTTTATTTCATTTATTGAGGTTAAAGCAATCTTTGGCTTTTTTTTTAAAGGTCTTTTATTTTTTGCCGACAGGCATTTCTGTTAGGTCACTTTATGTGTTCCAATCATTTATTGTTTTTAGCCGTCAGAAAGGACTTCCACCCGGTAATTAAAATTAGTCTGATTAAAATGCATTATCTAATTTGTAGATTGATGATAGTGAAAGTTATGTGCCAAAAGTTAATTGCCTTCTAGGGTATATATATTATGTGTGTACAACAAAGCCGATTTGTTTTAATTTTTTTACTTGTTTATTCAAAGTTCGACCACAGGTTAATGTTTCAGGAGCAAGCAATCTAATCAGAGAAGGAGACACTGTAACTTTGACTTGTAAAATCATTCAAGGTCGGCCCCAACCACAGATAACCTGGCTTAAGAATAACTCTTTTAAAGGACACAACATGTCTCTCTCCTTTAATAAGATAACAAAGGAAGACGCAGGTCTGTACACTTGTGAAGCAAAAAATCGTGGAGGAATTTCCGCTGAAAATATCTATATTTCTGTTAAAGGTAAGTTTTCAGGTCTAAAATTGCATTTTAAATCACTCAGTTGTGTTAGTTTCTGCCGATTGACTTTGGATTAAATGCTGTGGGTTTAAGCGCTGTTAAGGGTTTGTAATGATTTTTCGGAGCTTGATTTATAAGCGACGAATCGCTAGTGGTTTGCGATCATTCACAAGTTCAATAGGAAGTATTTTTCTCCCAATTTAATGTGTAGTCAAATCCGTCTTTAGTAAACTGAGAAGTGTGGCGCTTGCTTCCAAATTGTAATTACTAGCTTAGTTATATTAAGCGGCTGCTATTTGGTAGTCATTGGCTGGAGCAATGGGTTGGAACCAAAACAAAACATCTGCCATAACGATATTTGCTCTGTATCTGTTAATATTATCTCATCGTGACTTTCATATTAAATTTTTTTTTGTAGTTCCACCACATTTAAATCCTGAACTCAAGAATCTTTCAGTCCCACTGAACTCCACATTTGAAACAGATTGTTTTAAAAGGGCTGATCCTCCAGTATCAGTCAATTGGACCAAGGATGAAAAATCTCTTGGTAACAACAACACATTAGTTATTAAGCGTGTGACGTTTGATGATGAAGGTCTCTATGAATGTGCTGCTAAAAATCCGTTCGGAAAAGACAAAACCTCTTTCTGGATCGATGTTACGGGTAAATCAAATTCTATCTACCTTTGGCATCTTGACAGGTTTTCACCCTCTCGGTAGTTTTAATCAGCTTTACTGGAGAAAAAACTAAATACCTTTTCAACATTCTTTATTTTTATTTTCATTCCTTTGTTTATAAATTTGTCTTCGATTCGGATACCTCTGTAAGATTAATATCTAGATAAGGAATGGACGCTCACCTTAGTTATGTTGAAATAGACTAAAGTTTTTTTTATGTTATTAATATATCTAGGGATCTAACTTACCCCTTTGAAATGAGATATCCCTATCTATTGTCAGTTATAGTAATCCGGTAATATCTCTAACCTCAGAAAATGCATATAGTTAGCAGACTCAAAAATCGTCTCACATTTTATTACTGCAAAATGACCCGTGGTTGTCCAGTTGTAACTTGTGAAGCTTGATTGAAGATCAGTGGTGACCTTTTTATTTTCAGTGTCTCCTCAGATTCTATTGTCTCCGATAAACCAATCTGTCACTGATGGGGACCCAGTCAACTTTACTTGCCGTGCCACAGGTGTTCCAACACCAAACCTGACCTGGACATTTAATGGTGGTAAACTTCCATTTGGTATTAATCAAAACAATTATGAGGGAGACTCATTTCTGGAATCATTTCTGGAAATGCAGAAAATAACAAAGGAAATGGAAGGAACGTACAAGTGTATAGCAGAAAACAAAGCAAATAGAATAAGTTATTCCATAACACTTCAAGTATTTGGTAGGTCCAATAATTATAATGATTATGATGATAATATTAATACTGAAGTGGATGATGATAATCTTAATTTTAATAGCAATTAAAGTGAATATGGTGATGGAGCCAATGTAACAATAATAATCAAAGATACCTCCCTCTCAAAATAGAGGTGAAAATGGTGGCTAGTGGCTAAAGGTTGCCCCAAAAAGAACTGACAGATTGTTAAGAATGAGATGGAGTCTTGATACCCCTGGAATTTCTGCAGGACAATTGAGTCAAAGAGTGCAGATACAAACTTGAGTGTGATGTACCTGGGAAAATACCGTAGCGAATTGTGGGAAAGATAATCGTTGCGCATGCACCATTTATCAGTTGTTTATGATGACTCTTCCATATAATCACTTTGTGACATTTTTTTATTGTCGCTCTGATCATTTTGATCTCAAAGATTTTGATTAATGCAGTGATTTGTAGATTTGCATGGGGCAATATGTCTATAAGAAAACACAAAGGGCTGGGTCTCGGTTTACGAAGAAGCATCTTGGAAATTCGGTTGGATCGGGTCCGAGACACTTAGGCAAATCTTCAGAAATATGTTGGACAAGTATTTCAAACCCCCTTTAAAACCCCTTTAAAGCAAATTTCACTCAAATCGGCACGTTCTATCCCGCATGTACTATTGTAGGGTTGATTTGGGATCACTAAATTCTATGATAATTACCTTAGTAAGGTGTCTTGAGTGAAGCTTTTTTTTTTTTTTTTTACCAAAACCAAGTTATGTATACATTACCTCTTTCCCTCAACACAGAAAAACCCACCGCCAAAGTGAGTCCAGAGCCATACCCAACGCTCATTCAAGGTGATAAGCTTCGGTTAACTTGCAGCGTCAACGAAGCAACAGTAAATATCACTTGGAGAAAAGATGGAGACCCAATAAAAGAAAGGGCAGTCATTGATACGCAATTGGATGAGACAACAAGTTATCTGGTTGTTGAAAAGGTTGTGGACGAGGACAGTGGTGAATATTCTTGTGAAGCTCGTAACAGACTAGGAAATGTCGCCCGCTCCATTGTGATGATAAAAGTCAACCGTAAGCTGGCATTATTGTAGAAACAATCTGAAATTTAACAGCTATAAATCATTCGACTAAATGGAACCTGAAACTAACCCTAACCCTTAAGCATACTATTTGCTGTTTTCTGTTTGTTTGTTGCCTTTTTGTTTTTGTTTTGTTGTTGTTTTTTTTCAGTGTGTAAATGCGTGTTTGTATATTGGGTCTAAGCCTGTAATTTGGGTCCCCTGGCCTGTTAGATGCCCAAATAAGTATCATCATCATTGTTTGTTTGCTATTTGGCGAAGGGAATTTCTCTAAATCCATTTAACAAAAACATTTCTCAATTCAAAACAACATTCTAGCCAGGTCTTCTCCATATAGTTCTGATTTACCTTTCTTTGAATCTCTGCCATAAAACAGTAGCCATTTCTAATGAGCCAGCGAAGCTCTAGCGAAAAGTAGTATCCAGAGGGTCTGGTTAATACTTGGTAACAATCTCTCCCTTATCATCACATGCACTTGCTTTTTTTATTTGGCTAAGGACCATGTGTTTAACTTACACCAACAGCTGTGAGTCCATTCCTAGAGTGGTATTATATTTTTGGATCAATGGCTGCTCTCATTGTCATTTTGCTCATGTGTTGCTATTTTTGGAAACGTCGAAGGACAGGTAAAGCTCGTTCTTCTTATCTTGTTTGGGTAGTTTTTCCAGAGAATTGCCATGTGAGAAGCAAAACATAAGACCAGTTTATGTTTACTTTTACTTCACCTCGTATTTCAATTGTTCTCCTCAAGTCATTATTAGATAAATATTAATACCCTTGGTTTGCAGGAAAAAGAATACCTTTGAGGCACTATTGGCATGTTTTTACTGCTTTTTTGTCTTGCGATTTATCTGATTTATAATCTTCTATTAACCACTGATTAAAGCGCATAAAATATTTACTTAAATATTCAAATTAAGGGAGAACTTTTTTTCCTTCTTTTCTTCTTTCTTTGATTTGCCATTTGGACCTACAGCAGCTGCCATGGCTCTGGAAGTCGGTTAGTTTGCCTTTTATTTATTAAATTGAAATTTTTTTTTATAAAAAAAAATTGAAGTTGGGGTTTAAATCTTGCTGTCATGTCAACGAGTAGTTCTACAACTTTAGTTTTTCTGCACAAGAAAATGTTATTTTTTTCATCTCTAGAGTGATTATATCCTTCCATAAATAGAAGAATCCAGGCAAATAACTAAGAAACTCAAAACGTTTGCGTAACTTCTTTTTCCTTGATCACGTATACTTTGATTTATCATTAGAAATTGTATAATTTTCATAGAATTTAGTCCTAATCAAGGGGAAGCAGTTGAGATGGAGCTTGTGAATGTAGAAGTGGATGAATGGGAGATTGAAGGGAACCGTGTCCTGCTTCAAGAGGTCATTGGGCGAGGGGCATTTGGAGCAGTGTGGAGAGCTCTCCTTATTCCTCCAAATGGGAGACCTGGAAATCGCACAGTTGCCGCTAAATGCTTCACACGTAAGATCCATTCAACTATATTTTCTCAAAGCACGTAGATAGGTACTTTCTGGCCAAGGGTGACCTGCTTTGTGCTTTCCAGTGATCGTTTATCTCAGGTAGACTAAAGCCCTCTAAGAGATTCATGCAAAGTTACTTTTTATAATAACAGCAACAATAAAACAATAGAGGCATCAATAGCAATAAAAAATTGGAGGATGGTAAACATGTGCCACAATTGTGAGGCAAAGAAAATAGGAATTCCTCGAAAGGATTCGCTCGCCGATAGGTTCCATTTTTGCAGCTGTGAGCTCCACCAGCTGAGCTTCAAAGACCTCTTAAGATGTGAGGTCTAAATCCTCACCCAAAGTTTTCGCTTCTCAAGCACGAGAAAATTTGTCAACAAGGATTTTTTCCCGGCTATAAAAAATATCCTTTTTATTGTAGCCACTGCAGGGGAGGAAGGAAGAAAATGTTTGATGAGAAAGATCGAGCTGGGAAAAATTCTCGGTGAAAGTAATCAGCCAAACATTGTGAAGTTCATTGGCTGTGTCACAAGACAAGGTACATACTAAGTCTAAGGCATCATTCTTATTATATGCAATAACATTTCAAATGAGTATGAGAATGTTAGCTTGTTTGTTTGTTTGTTTTTTCTTTTTTTTTTTACTGATCCGTTACTTTTTTTCGTTATTTTAAGTTCATCCAATGCTTATCATGGAACATTTGCCGTGTGGTGACCTGCTTGGTTACATGAGAAAATGCCGAGGAATTAATGATCGGTATTATCTTGGAGAAGGAAGGGCTCAAAATTTGAACAACTATGACCTTGTGCTATTTGCCAAACAAATCGCCGCTGGTATGGTATTCCTTGGATCAAGGGGGGTAAGTAACCAAAATGCTTCTACATTTAATTTTACCGCAGAAATACTTAATAGGGATTGTTATATCTTTTGAGTTGCTTGAATATAGATATATCTGCATTATATGAATTTTTTCGGAAGCAGGTTTCATATTCTCAATATTTCTCAAGAGTTCCTTTGGCATTGTAAGTGGGTCACCTAATGTCGCGATTCTGTCGGTATATGTTTGGTCTGTAATGAACACCCTAGGAACAATAGTTCTTACAACCCATGCAAACGTTTGTGTAATTTTCCTTCTGGTCATGGTAGATCTCACAAAAGATATGCATTTGTTAGCAAGTTTACATTTTGGATCTTTGTCTTTGGGTAGATAATCCATCGTGACCTAGCAGCTCGAAACGTCCTCCTTGATAACAACTATGTGTGCAAAGTGACCGACTTTGGCATGGCATATCAAAACTTCAAATATGGTCATGGAAATGCCAAAAAGGTAAAAGATCGTCTTTGTTTTATCTTTTTTCCGGTGGCACTTGCAAACAGATTCCTACGGTTAGCTCTAAATCTGCTTCAAATTGACCTTAACTGCCAACTGAGGATAGCTCCACGTTCTGCCATGCCACAGAATACAACTGAGTTAGTTGACTTTTTCTTTTAAATTTATGACATTTGCTAAATTTTGACACTCCATAGTCTCGGAAGAGGTGCACCACCCACCTCACGTTGATATGCATGTCCTTTGTTAACTCGCCAGTATTATAAAACTTATTTTTAAACAAACCTGTCGTTGCAGGGCTGTTTGCCAATCAAATGGACTGCTCCAGAGATTTTGTTGGGAAATTTCGCTGAACTTTCCACCTTGAGTGACGTGTATGTATGATGTATATTTTTGCATTGAGCAGGCCATCTCTTTGGTTTTTGTCTTTACAAGCTCACATAAAGAATATCTCGGCAATACTTTTTTGAAATTTTTTCAGGTGGTCTTACGGAATCGTTCTATATGAGATAGTTACCCTTGGTAAGTCAAAGAAATATTTATACTTCCCATGTGTGGAAATGCCGTAGATATCGTTTCCGGAACTCGTTAGCAATGTCAATGCCTTTGGGACCCAATTGGCAGACGTTAGTTTGATGAGCTGTAGCAGAAAAGCTTGTTGCACTAAAGTTTACGCCAATGATGAATTTTGCTCAGCTTGTCGAAGTTTCATTCTCTGTAACTGAGTACCGTTGTTTCAGGACTTTCCTTGCCCTGACTATCACTCAAGACGAGTAGCATTTTGTGATCGCCTTTAAATGACGAAAAACCTTTCAAATTACTTGGCAGAAAAGTGGTAATCAATTACATAAAATATAAGGCTAGTAAACATCATGTTTCGAATGCTACGGTCAAGCACTAGAAGTGGATCTCTCTGATTTAAATCTCAACATTTTCAAAGGAAATATTCGGGTATATCACGGCCACAATTTCTTCGCAGGAGGGATTCCATATGAAGGATGGTCAGAAGGGAATGTGGTTGCACGAGTCACACATGGATACAAACTTCCAAAGCCCGATCATGTTGATAATAAACTGTGAGTCTTGCCTTTCAAGTTGCCATGTTCCATTTTAAATCACCCAATCCCTCCAACCCCGTAGAAAAACATACTCTCTTGTCTAATCTGGTTTCTTCTTTCGTTACTGAACTCTGCTAAATGAAACAAAGTTAATGTTGGTCACCAGTTTGTTCAGTCAAAAATTGTCTTTGCACTCAAGAATATTGAAAAGATGAATTTTCAGCCATTACAGCCAGACATTTCTTATCATTTTAGCCATTATTTGGCCAGGGCTCTCTTAAGATTTCTTTAACGGTTGATTTTTATCACATATTGCATAAACCACAGTCCGGTATTGAACATCATTCCCTTATTCCAGGTATGCTATAATGAAAAGGTGCTGGAATTTTGACCCCGACTTTCGTCCTCCCTTTGAAAGTCTTCGAAAAAGAATGGATACCTACCTTCGTGAAGAGGTTTGTAGCACGATTTGAACAAGTCCTTGACGTCCTTGTAGGCCTCTAAGATTATTTATTCCTCTAAAACTACTTCATAGACCCTTGCCCTTTCAAAGTTGATTTCAGCAGATTAATGAAAGTGCTTTAGGATTGTATTGGTTTCTTCTAACCACGGCTGGGGCCGCTTGCGGGAATTTCAGTGCCTTGAGCTTTCCGTTTGACGGCTCTTGCTTTTTGTTACGTTTCTTACCATTTGCCCCAGCCTATTGATGTTTTTTTAAGTTTTAACCCACTTAAAGATAAAACGCGCCAAGATGTCCCATGCCCACGAACTCATCTATCACCATTCCTTCCACCCTTCCCGCTACTTCCCTTCCAAACTGACTGAGCATCTACATTCATAATAAAGGTTGATGGGAGAGTATAACAGGGTAATTTGGTATTTTCAACTGAGTTGATAACGTAAATTGGCCACCTTTAAGTCTTAAAGTGACAGGTTATTATAGTCAACTTACTGGTGAAGTCAGCAATTTGTGCCTTGCTGCAGTAACACCAAACGCAGAAGTATTTTGCAGCAGCTGAGTTAATTCCGTAAACCATTGCCAGAACAACATCAGAACAACAGTACCTGCCAAGAAAGGAAAAAAAAGCAATTAAATCAAATAACATGATGAACTTAAAAAAAGTTAATTCAGTAATTGAATGTAGCAAGATGGATGAACAAAGGGCCTAAACTATTTACCTATGTGCATGATGAATGTGGCTTTACAACCTCACAAACTTTTGAGTGTAACTTATCAGTGAACGTCAAAAAATCAACTTACCATGTCCCTGAGTAGTGAATTCCATCGATTGTCAAACCATTCATCTGGAGCTCATTTACCTGTTCAAATGTTGCACCCAGGTAGATTTTGATTTCTTCATAGCCTTCTTTTCCTAAAATTACTAATTATGTAATGATTTCAGTGAACATTCAGAGAAGTGAATATTTACAAACGTTAGGAAACTTAAACCAAAATTTCACTGGAGCAAAGTGATGCTATCATGTAAATATCAAGCATGACTTTAAAATCCTATTGATTTAAAGAGGGATAAGTTTTAACTAAAACGTTCATTTAGATTTTAAATCCTGATCTATTACTATATCAAAAAAAAAAACACAAAGAAACAATTGTATTTTTGGATTCAATACCATACCATTATACAAAGCAATGGCATACAGATGGTCACAGCCATAACTTTCCTCCTCCAAGAGGCTGAGTACTGCCATAACGGTACCAATCTTGTTGCTCGTTCTCCGGCCATCAGCAGAAAATCGAAGGTTTATTTTGTTCCCATTGGCCTGCACAGCCTTTCTAACTTCTGGAATTTGTAGGAGTTGTTCTCAAATTTCACCAATGTTCCGACGTGCCCCATCTCCTTTTTTCGCCAAAACAACGAAGATATTACCAATTAAATGTTATCAAAATGCTTTTTCTGTTTTGTTTTGTTCAAGATAAACAGATCAAAGTCTGTCTCAGTCAATTGTATTCTATCACTGATTTCTGCTAAAAGCTAAAATTTCAACTGATTCTCGTCATTAAGGTCCTTTCATTGTCAAAGAAAGAGAGCCACTTAATTCAGATATATGATATGTGATTATATATGATGAATTTCAAAAATTTGATTTTGTCTTTTTCTTTCATCTTTTATAAAATTTAGTGGCGGTATCATGGCCCTGACATCCTCTGAGAGAGACATCCGCAATGCATGGTAAACGTCGTCAGAAATGAGGCCAGAGTCCTAGGCCACAAGAACATGCTGCGTAGTCTCTACCAGAGGATAGTGTATTTCTTCCTCAACATTACCAAGGGGAATAACAATTTCTTCTCCTCGTACGTTTAACTTGATCTGAAACAGATCAAAGGATGTGTTAATAAACAGTATTGAGAGGGAATTTTACAAGTTAAAAACTGTCTTGTGCACTCATTCCATACACTCAAATGAGAATTTTAGATCAATTACTTATAAGTTAACTATGAACAATCCTACACGAAGTTGAGATTTTCAGATATGCGTTGTCATCAGTGAGCACTCTACTGCAGTTTCAAGTCTCAAATAATCGGTTTTCAACTGTCTCTACTCTAAACGTTTTCGATAATTTTAGTACGAGTGTAAGTCCAAAATTCGTCGAAATATGTATATTCAAGCGAAAACAAATTTTTGTAGAGTGGCACTCCGCCACCTGGGGGAATGCGAGCGAGATGAAACAGTGGCTTAGTAATTATTTGCGGAGGTAACCGTATTAATAATTGAAATAAAATCAATCGGTAACTCTAACGGTGTAGCAACAAAGAATATGAAATAAGGTAAAAACGAACATACCTCGATGGGAACAAACTCATGGAGTCCTTTTAGCAATTGCACCACAAGGTTTTTTATCCTCCTCTTTTTGTTGTTTGTGGCTGCCTTTGTCAACTCGAAGAATCGCTTTTGCGAGGCATTAAACGATGCCTTTGTGCGTACTTGGGAAAGGGCGTCATTTAGCTGGACGACCAACGAGTTGTTCTGATGTTTCAAAAACTTATTTTCGCCTCTCAGTCTCCTGATTCAGCTTCGTACACTTTAATAAGTGGTAAGCGCGTTGTAAACGCGCTGGACACGGACGTAAACTTAAACTTTGAGAACATTTCTTTAGCCAAGATAAACGTGAACTATTAATCTGTTCTTCTGTTAGGTCTTTTATAGGATTGTCACAATGCTTATTCAACCATATTCCTAATTCAAGGCTGCCCTTATCTTATGTTAATGTAACCAAACCATAGTTGATGAAGCGAACCAGCGACTGGTTTTGCTGTTATTCCTTACATTCAGGGTGTCACGGAACCCATCAAGAGAATTTTGAATAGCCACAACGTTAAAGTTGCCCAAAAACCTTTTCAGACTTTGAGGTATATTTTCGCCAAACCTAAGGATCCTGTCACGAAAGAACAAAGTACTGACGCTATTTATTCTATTCCTTGCAATGACTGTGACAACAAATACATCGGACAGAGCAAACGTCAATTTGGTACACGTCTGAAAGAGCATCAAAGAGCGGTTTTCTTTTGCAAAAAGGAAAATTCAGTTTTATCGGAGCACACATGCCTAACCAACTATACAATTGGGTGGGATAATTCAAAAATTATCACCACTAATCGGCGTTACCACCAGCGTCTTTGTTTGGAGGCTTGGCATATTAACTCCGCCCACGCTCCTTTAAATAGTGACGATGGCGGCTTGCTTCCTGACGCCTATTTACACCTCGTCAGAAAAAAGGCAGCTAATTAGTGATCATATGAAAGGATCTCTTGTTGCAGCGTTTAGATCACCCCTGATGAAGGCACCAGACAGGAGTGTCGACACGTTGGGTCTATGAATCGTAACTTCTTCTGTTACATTCATTAAATCTGTAAACCAGAGTCGCATCAAACCATGTCTGACTGTCAACCTGGTTGCTGTGTGAACTTTAATAAACTCTAGAAATGTTTAGTGTTAACAACTGGGTTGAAAACGTAAATTAGCCACCGTAAAGGGTAAAAAAGCTGACGTTTACTATTACTAATCGATTACTAGCGATTACTAATCGCTCTGACGAAGGGCTAACGCTCGAAAAGTCAGCTTTTTTACCCTTTACGGTGGCTAATTTACGTTTTTAACCCAGTTGTTAACAATTAATTACCTGCTATACTCTCCCACCGACGCAGCACCACAGTTTCTTTAGAAACTTACCCCTTTATCTAGAAATGTTTGTTGAACAAAGCGTTGTTGTTGCCATTCATTTAAGTACTTTGAGACCGCTTGAAGTTGGAGTGACCGTTCTACTTTAAAAAAGGAAAAAACAGATCTTGCTCGTAAAAGACTTTTCTAAAAACTGTAAAAAAATGAATTCTTGAACTGTTTTTAGAATGAAATACTGCTAAAAGCAAGTTTTTCGAGGTTTTCGCAGAGCGCGTTTGTTATCACTTTTTATTTGTTCCTTTTGTCTTTTACCTCGCGCGTGGCATCCAACGAAGGTGTGATTTTTTTTCATCGTTTTAAGAAGATGTGAAAAGAGTTCTAAACTTAATATTGTTAATCAATGCTCAGAGCGCGCCTTTATAAATTTTAAATAAATGGAGGGAGTAAGTTTCTTAAGAAACTGTGGTGCTGCGTCGGTGGGAGAGTATAGCAGGTAATTTAGTGTTAACAACTGAGTTGAAAACGTAAATTGGCCACCGTAAAGCGATTGACGAAGGGCTAACACTCGAAACGTCAGCTTTTTTACTCTTTACGGTGGCCAATTTATACTTTCAACTCAGTTGTTAACACTTAATTACCTGTTTTTAATTTTTTTCTGATGTTTTCAAAGCCCCTCAACGTTAGACTGTCACGATAGGATTTCAATTGAGTTTCTTTCAGGAGGCGGTTTAGAGCGCGAAATCAAATTATGGGAGGCGATTGCGCAGTGCTTTATGCATATAAAGAAAATAGGATAACTTTCGTAGCGCGAAATTTGATTGCCCTAAAATTTGGTAGATGAGTCTGACAGCGTCAGTGACGTGATTGAGTGCACGTAACCTGTTGGGCAAAAAAAAAAAAAAAAAAAACAGCAGAAAATGACTATGCGAAAAAAATATCACCTCCTTCTACTACACAAAAGGATGAATAGGTATCTATTAGATGTCAGCTTGTATAATCACAAAAAAATTGTGGGAGGAGATTAATCAGTTTTTCGTACTTACGAAGCGCGAAATTTAAATAAACTCGGATTGAACAGTCGAGTCAAATGGGAGAAATTGACGAGTGTGTGCGACTTTTTCCACTCGCCACTGTTTTTTTAACTCCTTTCGTTGAATTGAAGTACGGAAAGAGAATGATACCCATGAAACTACACGAATTAACGACGCGCGAGGCTTCGGACGTTATTACCAGGTTTAAATCACACGCTAGATATGATATAGAGATAATATGAACCTTTTTGTGTACACCAGGAGCAAAATCTTATTCACGCTGCGCGAAATTTAAATACACGCACATTAAACAATCGAGAGAATGACGATAGTCTTCTATATGATTCAACGGCGTGTTAGGCTTCGGACGTTAATACCAGATTTCACATGCTCTTATTACCTTTGCATCGCACAGTGAGTCTCTAATTGAATATATCTTTCGCCAGTTTTAAGCAATATAAAGGAAACAACAGTGACATCTCTTTACCTTAGATACGAAAGCTACAGGCGCCCCACCATCTACCCCACCGTGACTATGTGCATCCTAAAAAAAAATCTACTAGAATCACCCCCACGGGGAGGATTTGTCTTATCATCAGTTTTGCCGATAGTTTAAATCTGCCGCTCGTATGATAATCGGAAATTTTGAAAAATCCCGCATGTATTCTAAAGCTGTTTCCGCCATTGTTCCAAAGTAGCCCTATACGGTCATTGTTAATCGTTTAACAAAGCCTGCTGTAATCTAAGCTGATCCGCTTTTCTTGATACGAGCGTTTAAAAGCTGACGTTTCGAGCGTTAGCCCTTCGTCAGAGCGAATTGCAAAGTTCTAACGCTCGAAACGTTAGCTTTTAGACTCTTTATGGTGGCCAATTTAAGTTATCAAATCAGTTGAAAATGCCAAATTACTCATCTACATTCATAACTTCCTACCTACCGACCTACCTGCTGAAGAAAACGCATTACTCTGTGCCTTTAAAGCGAGGATCATTTCTTTGCTTTGAAGTAGTCATTAAAATTTTCTTCTTGACTTGAAGTTAGAGAACATTGTGACGATCGTGAAAATCCTCTTTTATTGCTTTCCCCTTTAGACATATCTGCACCTGCTCGACATGGGATCTTATGACACGACCAAATACTCCAAGGTTGAAGATCTCGGAGGTGAAGATGCCGAACCAAGTGCACGACCTCTAAGGAACGCCGCGGCAAAGAGATTAGGAAAGTGGGCCAGCGACCGTCGTTAGACAGTGTCATTTTGAATATTGCCTAGGAACCAAGCACTTTGAAGTGCATTAAGTATTAGAAGAAAATGTGTAATGGTGATAATGGTGATAATTTAAGGGTGTTATTGTGTTGTAATAAATCAAAGCTGTTTCCTTGATGAGGCACCTTTAAGTCAGTTTATTCTTAAATCGCAAATGATAAATTACTCGATTTAGATACAGTTGATTAAGTCAGAATTTTTAAAAAAGGGTGTTATAAATGAGAAAGCAGCTCGTCTATTTAGATTTCTGTACTGGGCAAATTGTTTGCTACTGTTTACTGGTGAAACAATACGACTAGTTGTTAGCAATCATGCATTGAAGTGTCCCCTACTAGTGATATAGACTTAGTAAGATATTTAGTAGTTTTAGTGTTGATTTAGTCATGCACCTTTCAGTACCGTGTCCTTTGTCGACGAGATTAGTGACATGCCTTGTAATGTGGTGTTACATGGGTCGTAAATTGCTTAAATTTTGTGTCATCGGTATCAGAAAACGAAAAAAAGTGCATTGCTATTGGTATGTTTACTCTAACCTTGTTGTTATTATTAAATGCTTTTTCATAAACTGAGAGAACCGTTTTAATAGAGTGATTCTAAAATCAAATTAATCAAGTTATTATCCCAATATTTGCGACTCGTACAAGAAACAGAGAGCGCTATTCAGAGGGGTTGTGGCTGATAGACAGACCTTTGCTATGATAAAATGAACCGCTTATTTCAAAGTAGCGATGTGGCTAGAGCAAGGATGAGCGTTTATTTCTGTACATTATCGAAACACACTAAGCTAGATATAAAATTTTGTAAAATACTCTATATAATATCTGCAATAAAAGGGTAGAGGCTTACCTTATGGCATTATTCACAATGTTGTATTACTACTTAATCGGCTCCAGATATACACAGGAGAAAGAAAAACACCTAATCTTGTATCTCAGATACAACGTAATTTTCTTTTAAAGGACATATTTGAACAGTTCGTTCGTAATTTTCTTCTAATTAACTCCGAGTTCATTTTACGGGTTTGTTGATGTTTACTGCCTCATACAGCTCACGCTTGGACGTAATACCCATATTTGATATGGAAGACTTGGAGAGATATCGATACCAGCGTTGCAATGTGTATCGTAGACATCCTTCGGAGGTTGGTCTCCCGATTTCCCTCCACCCGTCCCTTCACGCTGTTCTTGACAAAAAAAAGGGTAATCAGTAAATTATTCCGATGTAAGTCCGGTGTCCTAGCGGATTTAGACCCCCAACAAAAATGAGTGAAAACATCATCCTTAACGTTCTAGTAGAAATAGATAATACTTTACGTTCCAGTGCGTACTAGAGATGTTTTTAATTGAAAGTATGCGTATCCCCAATGCATACGAACTGGCAGCTGGAAATGACCCTTTTGACCGAGGGAAAATGCGCAAGCATTTAGTTTAATGTTTGGAGAAAGGTCGTTTTTGAACCTTTTCCGTGATAGTCGAACACCGCTAAATTTAATAAGAGACAAACTTGTGACACTTATTTATTTTGTTATTGTTCAATGCCCGAGTGTTGGGACGACATGGTACAGTGCGAGTTGTGCGAGGAATGGTTGCACATAAGCTGCGAGGGATTTAAGACTGCCCCGGAGGGCAAGTGGCTCTGTATCGTCTGCAGACCGCCAGACTCGAGACATCTTCGTAATTGTTAAGGATCGGATCCCTCAACAGTTAATAATCGTTAAAATTAGAAAATAAGATTGAGTTAGATGTAATAGTCTCCACTTCTGTTAAGACTTAGACATCAATATTGATTTTCATTTGAAAATAAGCTGAGAGTTCCAATAGTTCAGAATAGAAACATTTTTATCATCATAGGCTTTATGAACGACTTGTAGTAGGAGTAGTTACTTCGTTCTTGTTCAAAAACTGTTTAATGTTATTTAATTAGAAAATCATAGTTATTTTTGTGACTGGACGCAACAGATCCGCTGCAACACCGGCTCTCATTGCGTCAATGTGTAATCTCAGTTCCCTGACAAACATTAGCACCTAGTGGAGTACCCTGTAGTCATGCGTTGATACTCGCAATGCAAAGGGAACCTAAGGAAAGTGCTGCGCCCATTCTTTCTGCTCTTCTGCAATCTTGGCAATAACATCGGCAACCGTATGGATAAGTAGTTCAGGGCTGAATCAAGCTACGTAACCAACGGAAATTCCGAGACTAAAAATTTCGACTTTCGTCTCGAAGCACTCGACGAAGATGACCAAAGCGGCATATAAAGTCGTCCATGACAGATTGCCCTCGGTCAAGGGATTGGCTCAATTCTGGTGCCACTTGTGTGACACGTTGTACAATTAATCATCCGTACAGAATGTACCGACCAGTAAAAGCGTCTCTAGTCTTACGCACTGACAAGTGTCTGCACTCGTCATCTAGCTCCTTCAGCAGATCTCCCTTCAAATACAGTCAGACCCTCAACTGTAGGCTCACGTGTACTGTCTTTTCATCAAACCATCCCCACTACAAAACTCTATCCTGTGACTTCCACAAGGCCTCAGCGGCATATGCAATTAGGCGCTCCTCGGCGCTCCTCGTCCTTTTGTAATTAAGACAACACAGCAGCGACACAAGTTGTACTAGGGTCAGTTAACAATAAGAATGGAAGGTCAAATCTTACTGGACCTTCACAGAGTACTTGTTTCAGAGTATCGTAAAAGATTTTCATAGTCAATGGACCACAGAAAGCTGGAAGAGAGTGGTTTCAAGTGTAGCAAAATCTGGTATGAACTTTCTATTGTAACCTAACGTTCTCAGAAAAACATTCAGCTTGGAAACACGGCTGAGTGGTGACCAGGACTTCACTGCTGAAACCTTGTCGAGGTCTGTGGACATTCCTTACGCCGACTAGTTATGGCCAACAAAGGGTGCCTTTGGTGATAGGATACAGCTTTTTACCCTCTCTGAAAGCGTCCTGGATATTTTCTGTTGAATTCATTGAGTTAAAATCTCGGAATTTGGTAAATGATTAGGAACGATAACTTTATATCGGTACTATCATTAAAGCACATTTCGGAAAGTTTTGTTAACACATTATTAGTTTACAATTCGTGAACCATCTCTGTAATCCGCTTGGATACTTTCTTTTGAATTAATTGAGTTACACCCTCGGAATTTAATCATTAATTAAAAATGATAACAAGCACAAGTGAAGCACATTTCAAACTTTCCATACGATTTAGGAAACTACACTTAATTAAATGCTGATTCTCGATAAAATGGCCCGGCATAACTCGTTCATCATTTGATTACCTCGTAGCCCCGAAAACCTGGCTTATGACTCTGGAGGTACCGAATTGATGCATTTGATACACAAGGCACCCTTTATGGGGGAAGGTTAGAATAAAATTGCTTCACTTCCGTAGACTGCATCCGGTTTACAGATGTAATTGCACAAAAAATTCCAAATTTTTTTTGTATTTAGAAGCATAGACATGTGGGTAATATGCTTCTGCTTTATTTAATTGTAATGGGTTTCTCTTTATGTAACATGTATCCATTCCTGGAATTTCCTATCTAACCCGCGCGCAAATAATCAAATTTTGTCATAATTTAAGTGTGAGAAGATAAGAAGTGTTGCAGATTTCTTTTTCCAGATTGAGTTCAGGTGAGGAGACCAGTAAACTAGCTGATGTCATATGCTTCTCCTGAATCTTTAATTTAATTGCCCAGGTTTTTTTTACAAAGCCTCTTTTACATCTATGTGTGCCAGCTAATGATTAAAATCGCAGTGAATAGGTATGCCATATTTCAGCAGTTTTTTTTTAATATTCCATCTTTAGTTTCTGGCATTTTCTATTTTAAAATGTGTAAATGGCATTGCTTTTTCATCTTTGAAAATAGGGACTACACATTTCCTTAACCAAAATCTGAATCATTAAGTTAACTTAATTTAAATTAGTTTGAAACTTCATTCTACACAAGAACACTTTCCTGGAGTATAACGTTATATTTATTTTCCATCTTTCTCGTACATATGATTACTACATGTGTCTTAAAATGGGGATTTCATTATATTGTAATGATTAGAATACACTTATGCTTTCAAATGTAAAAAAGCGTGATGATACTTGCGATACCGCTGCAGTGCTCTACCAACTGAGCTAACAAGCGAACTGGGAGCCGGTCACTGTGTTGGTTTCAAATAAATCCGTGAAGTAGTGAATAAACGGCTGTGGGTATACCAAAGTCATATATTTGAACTGCGCCGGCACTGCACCGGTATCGCAAAGGTCATGGGTTCAAATCTCGTACAGGCCTGAATTTTTTTCAAGCCTTCTTTTCACTACTGCTTAAGTAGTGTTCATTACTGCGAAGATCGCTTTCGTATCCACGTCTTTATCCACAGTTCAAATATATGACTTTCATATACTCACAGCCGCTTAAAAAGATTGTTTGGTATGGCCGTTGTTCGTTGTTAATCTTTGTAGCCAAAAAGCTACTGAAGGCACTGAACTTCAATCTTTATGTACACAAGGCACCCTCAAGGTGGAAGACTAAGGTATTCTTGGACAACAATTTTGAAACTCCTTTTTTCCCTTCTTTTTCTCCGCTCACGTTGCGTGTATTCGATGTTCCGACACGAGCGTCGTTTTAGTCCGCTCTTTAGTCTTGCGTTCAATTGAAACAGAGTTCACATTACTTTTGGTTGTTATTTGATAACAATAAAACTGTCCATCCTTTTCCTTAAACAAAGTTGCGTTTTCATCCCAATAAATCCATCATTACTCTTAAATGTGCATAGAAGTTTTAATCTATAGCAAATCGTAGGTGACAAATTTTCTTTTTAAAATGAAATTTTTTACGAATGCCTCCAAAAAAGGTTGGAATTAAATTAATTTATTCCTCCCGGCCCTCCAGCGCGATGCTTTTAGAACGAGGAAATTTTTGTTCTTTGAGCACTTCGTGGAGTGTTTTTTTTGTAGAACGAGGAATACTCTTGTTGACTGTGCCCTTCGCGCGGAGCTTTTAGAACGAGGAATGCACTTCGCGCGGTGCTTTTAGAACGACGAATAGACTTGCTGTTACATTCCTGGTAGAGTGCGGAACTTTTAAGCAACTCCTTTAATAACCAGAAAATAACTGACTTTCAGAGTTTGGCCCATTGCTGCGGGACTGTTAATAGTCTATTTCCCATTACATTACACCCATATAGAACTGTAACCAGAAGTCAACACCCTTCTGCTAAGAGATAACTATAATTATTTGCTTCATTCATGTACATGTATTTACTTCTATTCACAACTTGTCTGAATGTGGAGACTGAAGTTCAGTGCACAGCTGTGCCATCAACACTGACATTAGGAATGGAAACAAAATGATCAAATCCACTTTTGATAAGAAATCTCAGATGACATGCTGATGTAACAGGAATTTACAAAGGAAAAAACATACAAATAATATCAAAATGTAAGAGCCCTACATTCACAATTAGGACTGAATATTTGTATTTTTATACACTGATCAATTCTAAGTTTCAACAACTCTCCCCCCCTGAAAGTGCATGTCTTTCCATCAGAACACACATATGGTTCAGAATGCCTGATACATATATTTTAGAGCTGAAATACCATTGAAGCAGGATTCAATTTGCTGAATTCTAAATACTTACCTTGATCTCATCTCTCTGCATCTGACCCTCTAAATGTTCATATTCTGTCACAGATAACAATTACACATTATTAATAAATTGCATGTATGTTTCATTGAATTTGTCAGTCTTAAATTCTACAGTCAACCAAACTCTGCAATCAGTCAGGCCTGGGCCATGTCAATGTGCATTGTACTGTACTGTTGGTGATCAAAATCAGAGGATTATTTGACTGAATGTCCTTGCTTAAACTTGTTTTAATTATTTTGTTATCATGTGCTTCATTTTTTCCTAATTAAATTTTCAAAGTAAAGTCAGGCTATCAATTGTATCATAAATGGTAGCCTTACTTTACATTGTGAGACAAATGCTTTAAAAAAAAACCATTTACCTCTAATTAACCAGGATGAACAACAACATTTTCTATAACATATCTATGGCTTCTTTTTACCTTTGTCCACAAGAGGTTCAAAGTCTACTGGTTCTGTTTTTGTGCTTTTCTCAATGCAGAGGCTTTTAACTGCAAATAAAAATTCATATGTGCTACAAAACCTTGAAGCTCCTGGTCTCTAATGAGCTGGTAACCCACATGTACCTGACTCCTCACGAAGTCTTTTCTCAATTTTTTATATCACATTAAAAAAAAAAAATTACGTCTAATTTTTCACAATGTGGCACAAAAACAATGATGTAGCCCCTGTGATAAAACACAGGCATGCATAGCATGCAAGAGTTATTTTTTTGGCAGGGTGGGTTGAGATTGGACACTTTGCATACCTAATGTTTTCATTTTTGTGACAGGAAAAGAGCATAACTTTCAAAAGAACAAAAAAATATTGCATTACTTCACCATAAGAGAAAGAAAAAAACAATCTAATTTACCTGAACTCACACAGGTAGTTTTTGGTCTGTTGTTTCTATGGTATAATACTTCTAAGCAAAAATAGAATGCAGCAGTACCATGCTTATACTGTTGTCTCCTTAACACCCATTGTTTGATTTCGTCACACAATACGATCTATTCTTCATTGAAGAGAGAGCATGTTGCATGGCAAGAGACCAAATAATGGTGAAAAGGGACTATGCTTTCTACTGTTCCACTACCAGAAAGAGTATCAAAATCATTTGTCTAAAGTTAGTTGCTGTAAAAATATCATTCTATGTAATTTTACTGCAAAAAGCAAACTGAAACTCTGTTGGACAATGCTGTTACTATAAATAATGAAATGCAGGTTATTTACATGGAAATGACACAAGATTGAGCAAAGTCTAATGTGGCAAAATGGAATTTGATGGGTGGTACAATTCAAGCATGTGAAACATTGCCTACTGTTCATGTAGAGCAATGATTGGGTATGTTCTGATTAGATTTTGGACATTGTTTTCATGGTACGTGTTTGGCATGTGCATTGTAAGTAAAGGAGCAGAAAAGACACCTTTTAACTTTAAAAAATGATGCAAAAAGTTAAATGGAAACCTTTCACATCACAAGAAGTCTTGACCTTTTGATGAGGATCTTATGAAGGCCACAAACCATTGCCCTTATCAAATGAGCCCAAAATATTTGATAAATGTCATTATTTGTGCACAGCCCCCTAATTCCATGACATCATTTGCAAGAAAAGCTATGATTGGTACAAGATATCAAAATGTTGTGATATGATTGGTGTAAGATATATACCCCAATGCAGCAATCTGATTGATGTGAGATACATTACATACCCTAATGCAGGGATCTGATTGGTGCAAACAACATACCATTCCACTCGCTAACATAGATATATTTTGTTATGAAAAAAAAAAACCCTCAAAAACCATTAAATTGATAATGCCCATGTTACATTACACTAAACACAATTTCAAGATCTTCTACCATCATCCTCACCATTTGAAGATAGGAATTTGATATTTCCAATGCTCATTAATGCACTAAAGGTGATGATGAATTCTTGAGGAAACATTCCAGTTGTTGGCCAGAAAGTATCAAGGCTTCTATGGAGCAAAATAAAAAGACAATTAGTTCTGTTTTGGCTGATCAGGATGCAGCCATAGGAGTCACAGATGGTAAAATTTGAGACTCGCAGATTACAAAGACCCTTGTTTGAAAATGCAAGAGCGTGACTATATATAATTTAAGCTGCTTCACATGACCTCTCACTTTGGCTGTAAGACTTCTAGATGGGAACTTGAGTTGATTCTAAACAAGCTTTTTAGCCATAAACAATTGACGGCTCATGATCTTAAAGGTATCATTCATCAACCTTTGCCTTAGAGTTTTCCATTTACTTATTACTGAAATGTACTATAATAAAGTAAAACCCTGCTAACTTGAAACCCAAACTAACTCAAAGAAGATCCAATTTTCCCTGGATTTGACCCTAACTTTTTCTGTCATTGGTAAAATTTCCACACAGCCCCATACTGTTGTAAAACAAATCTGTTTTCCCAATGGCAGTGTATTGTTTTAGTCATTGTTTTCTCTATCCAAGAACTGAATGCATAATGTAGTATGGGGCTGTGCGGAAATTTTACCCTGTCATTAAATATCAGCTAACTTAAACCATTTTCTGTTTCCCTTTGGAGTTTGAGTTTGCAGGTTGCTAACGTAGTTTTCAACTTTTGTGTGACATTACCAAGTACAGATAAAAGCAAGCATCTGCAAATATTGCGTTACTCCTCACACCTTTCTTTCCTTAAATCTTGCTTTTTCAGAATAAACAGATCATACACATTCCGAGGGCCACGGGTTACCATGACAACTACTATCGTAAAAATGTTGACGATAGTACATGTAGAATGATTATGTCATGGTCTACCAGTTTAGCAATTCCAAAAAGGATAGCATTACTAGGTTTCAGATAAATCGGAAGTGGTCTTGAAATATCTTAATTGTCCTTATCAAAACCTCAATTAACTTTGCTTGTTGGAAATTTGGAATGTTTGGCAACATCTTCACCGAACGTAAAATACTTACCCATCAATGATATTTTCTGGTGGATGGTTTTCATCAAATGATGTAGCAAGGGCAATAGTTGCTCCAGCACTACTTAAAGCCATGTCAAACATGTTTTTAGTGCTATTTTCTGAGGAGGAAAACCCTCTATCTCGCAAGTGAGAGGTTCAAAACATTTCAAAATGAATTGCCCTGGAGAATACTGGGCCGAGCTCAATGCTGAATATGCGCAGCTTGGTTTTAATTGCTGACAAGTAGCATACTCATGTTCAAGATGGCGGACGTTCTATGCAGAAATTGTTGCTGGCATTGATAAGAAATGTTTCCACTAAATACGAAACAATTTTCTGCTGCATTCCTGGATGTAAAGCGTAATAGTCAAGGTTATAACGAGGAGGTCAGTTCAGTCGACAGAGATGCAACCAAGAAACTACTGAGGCCCTTCCATATTCCCCAAATCGGGCCTTCTTCTATTCCACAATGTCATCATCTTGGGACCATGATGTGGAATTTCATGTGGAATTGTGCGAGAAGAGAATGTTATCCACCCGCTCATCATTTGGAATCAAGAGAAGACTCACGAATGGAATCGCGAAGAGCACCTGAACAATCATGTTCTTCAGTTCTTCCGGAATTTGAATTACATCGCGTAACTTCAAAACGTAAAGCGCGAGAAGCAAACGAGCGACAGAGTGCGGAAAATATTGAACTTTCAAGACTAATTAAAACACAATCTTTAAAAAAGACCTCTTCTACAAGAAGTACTGATTCTTCTCGAAACAATGTTTGTTGTGTGGAAGCAGAACCACAAAACAGAGGTATCCTCCAGCAATCTAGCTGCGAAGAAGTAAATGTTTCCAATGAGACTTTTGTTAATAGCAAATTAAGTAAATCGATAGGAGCATCCTACTGGGATAGTGACATGAAATCTTCAGAGTCTGAACAATGTATTGTCTCAGATTATTTTGACAGAGGATCAAAGTTAAGTCCAACTTCAACATCCAATTGTAGACAAAAAGAATTCTCCTGAATGATCTGAAATCAGATTTCACACTAACCCTGGGTTATCTTAACCCAGCTTTGAACAACTGAGCCCTGGATGGAGAGAGAGAGAGAAAGAGGGGCTCTGAGAAAGTGGTATGTTTCTTGCTCAATAACACAACCCAATGACCTGGCCAGGTCTCAAAGCCAGACCTCCTATCAAGCCAGAGTTCAGCAAGCTAACCATTTGGCCAACACATCTACCACAAAGTTCTAATATGCTTCTATTTAAATTTACCTTTTTTTTAGGTTAGCACTGTGTATGTTCTGGGAAACCTCAAGCTTCCAGCCATATTTCTTCTGTTTGTTACCACTGTAGGAATGGTTATATCGCTCTCTGGACTGTCATTTCCTTACTCAGCCATCAATCAGTGCCCTAAAAGGGTGTTCTTTCAGGTAAGAAGAAACTCATTCAATCAATTCATTCAATCATTTTCCTGCAGGATTGTACCAACTGTTTCAGCTAATTGAACTATTTTAACTAGTTGAACCAATTCAGCTAGTTTTTGCATTTTTTCTAGGGGAAGCAAATCAGCATGTTTGACTATTTTAACCACTGAAACAAATCTAGCATATCTGTGCAATTTGTTTAGTTTAACCTACTCAGCTAATTTGACCACTTTTACCAGTTGAACTTATTCAGCTAATTTGTGTGTTTTGTCCAATTCAACTGTTTTAGCCAATTTTGGTGGTAACAAGGCAATGTGAACAAACAAATAGTATGCTAGTCTCCAGATTGAAGTGAGCAGAATGAACAGACAAAAATTGTATTCAGATCAGAGGTTCTCTTATTAAAAGTTTAACCCTTTACACCAGATCTCTTTGCATTTCCTATAGTACTGTAAATGAGAATTTGTTTGACAATCAAGAACCTCCTTAAGCGATGATCATTTCCTTTATTCTTACAATGAACTGAAACAACTTCAAACAAAGTTGAAGCCTTTTCTTTTGAAACATGTCTCAACTTCCCCAGCCAGGATTTGCTGAAAATGCAAGTTGCAAAGCCCTGACACTGTGCATGCTTGCATTTTAATTATTCAAGCCTTTAGCATGGATTATTATTTTTTGAGGGTTCTAAAATCATACAGGAGTTTACATTTTCACAACCATTTATTCAACCATTGAATAGTGGATATATTCACACCACTGATGACACCAACCAAAAGATGTTTTTCAGTCAAACCTCTTATCAACATTTTTTCTACATACAGCACGCATCAAGAACATTTTACAATAATGCTGGTGAAGTGGTTCAACAAGATGCAGGTGCCTGGATCACTCCACTAGACTATCTTGGCATACAGCCATTCAGTGATATACCCATGTTTAAAAAGGCTTTGCCTGCACCTCAGGACGGAGTTTATGGAGGTTTTCCTTATTACCTGCCATTGAGGCATCTCGTGCGGTATGTGGTACTTGCTCATTCAATGTTCTTCGATTGGTCTCTGGTTATTCATTGCATGGCCAATTCACAGGAATTTCATCGAAGAAGAGTATGGAGTAGAATACAAGCTGTCAGGCTTTGCTAACTTAATGCGTTAGACAAGTTGGGTAGAAAATACACAGCTTTGCTTTAACTCTGGAATGGGAGGGGTCAGTAGAAAATGGCAAAGAATTATTCTGGCAAATCATTAGCTCTGTGTGCTTAATTAATCAACTGGCTAAGAAATGGGGACCATGTGTTATCTATTAAGTGTTGATCTTCCTTTCATGCCATATGTGATTTATTTATTTTGCTCACCTATCCTTGAATATTTAAGGAGCACTTTCATGGCTACTTGATAACAAAGCTACAATAAACAATAGGTACCATGAGCAATCACACTTTTTTCTTTCACTGTTGCTCCGACATCCTTATAGCATTTAGTTTGTGACATGTACTGGGTGATTTGTGATAATTGTTCCTTAGATCCCAATTATAGAAAAAGAATCCTGCATGAACCCAACTCTGAATTTATTTGATTACTATTCTGAACATTTAATATTACTGTTTAGTTTAATTTTATAACTCTGTCTAATTGTGAACTATTGCATTTGCAATCAGAAAATCTTGGTATCTCCCTGGTCCTCCACCTCAAGTCAAAACATCTCCAATGGAAGTGAAATTGCTACATAGGAAGAAACAGGATCAAGTTTACTCATTTAAATTCTCAATATCAGGTCAGGTTTCTCTCTTTTAACCCTTTGACCCCTTGAAGTGACCAGCATCTAATTTCTCCTCACATTATCATGTCATGCATTCATATCTCACTAGTGTCTGACTTCTAACTGCCTTAGGTCCTGATCACATGGCTGTATATGTATCACCTGCTAGTGACATAGATTTGCTGACCTCTTCCCTTGGTCCCCTTTTACCAATTCAAGATGGTGGAGACAGAGTTGTGTACTTTATTTACTATTCTCATGGTACTGATGTGGGGCCCTGGGAACTATCGCTTGAGCTTCTGGTGAGTTGGACAATTACAGTATTAATCATACTCGTGATTAGCAAATCAGACTCCTGCCTTGCGGTCGTCTGACTTTGTAAGCTTCTGAAATGTCCCAGAATGCTCACTAGTTTTTCTAGTTTGAGCACTCTGGCATGGCTTAGATGATCCCACATATGTGAGATCACTTGGGGTGGCTATATGGTCTTACCCCCATCCTAGCATCAGCACTGCACTGATGAGGCCCAGAGGGCCGAAACAGTACTGTCTGCAGTTAGTTATATATATATATATATATATATATATATATATATATATATATATATATATATATATAAAGACTCACTTATGTGGTAGTTGGGGTAGTTGTTGTTGTTGGAGCAATGACTGTATAGAAAGCTATACTGAGAGAGAGTCGCCGCTGAAGATCACTTATTTCAAGGAACTGTGGAGACATCAGTGAGATTGTGTCAGTGGTGAGCTTAATTAAGTTTATTAATGATAAGTATTTTACTGCTTTGAGGAGTTGCTCCTTCTCAAGAACATCACTTGCTGTTTAATAAAATATTAAGCTTGTAGGATTGTAGTGTTTTCTGTCAGTTAGATTATACAATAACAAAATAAACCACCGGTATTAGTATCTGGTGTTTGAAAATTGATAACCTTAGTCTGTAAGCAGGTCCTCATTATGGGTGCTTTGGCACAAGTGTTTCTTCACCTACAGGAAAATATGAGGCCTTGAGTAACACAGGACCACAGTTTTGTAGAAATGTACACCCTTTAAAAAGTGCAAGACTTCATTTTGTCATTATAGAAATGAAGAATGCTTCATATTGTTGTTACAAAAACAAACAATGCTTTTAGGGTCATTACCCAAACATATTTCAGTTCTGACTAAATTATTGCTTTCTGTGTACTAGTCAAAGTCTCCATGGTTTTGGTGGAAATGAACACTGCATAAGTGATAAAAATTTCTCAAATTCACAAAACGTTTGTGAGTTCAAAACAAGTTCATATCAAATGAACAATGCTTCATTTTGTTGTCATCACTAGAACATATTTCTTTTCTGATCATCATCTTCATGGTATTATTAGGAACAAACAGCGCTTTATTGATAAAGATTTCTCAACTTCATTACCCATTTAGAGTCTGTCAGTTAGATCTTTTCAGTATTTGTTTCCTTGTGAGACATGACTCAGGATTTCTGGCAACAAGACTAAAAGTTTCAGGCAACTTGACTCTGGTTTTGAGCAACATGACTTTTGGGTGACTTGACTTGAGCCCTGGTGAACCCCCTCCCTGACCTGTCTCAAGTATTCCTTGGGCAGAGAAACGTGGGTCCTGCAGGGCTGATAGCAAGCACTTGCTCTCAGGCTTATATATCCCAAGATTCTTTTAATTTAAATATCATTTCAGCCAAAAAGACACCTCCCGGCCAAGAGCAATTTGTTGGACTTTTCTGTGGCAGCTCATTATATTCACGGTAAAGAGTCATCTTCACCTTTCCTCAAAGAAGTCATTCTAGCTATTCCAGACTGGATTTTTGCTAATGATTGGGTGGACACATACAAGAGCTGGTCTTACACTACATAATTCCCTGTATTGCAAGAATGCATCAGTCCAAGACCTTCTAAACACTGCTATGAAATACTGAAAAACAAAAATTTCAAGCCAGGAATTTGAAGAATTGCACCAGTTTGAAACAGTTCACAGGTTGAAAATTATCATGAAGATTTTTACATTTTAGGGTGGATGACCTCAAAATTATTTATCAGGATTATAAAAAAATTTGACAGGAAAAAAATGGATGTGAAATAACACATCATCAGAAGAAGTCAGGCTGGTCATACATGAATCCAAAAAATTTTTAAAATCACCTTAATTAATTTATAACGATTTTATCTGGAAATTAAGTTCCAAATAAAACTAAGGAATCAAGAAACATAAAGTAAAGGATTGTTTGCTAGCCTGTAGTCTGTCAGCAGACCCTCAGTATAATGATCCCCTTTAATGCCAAAGAGTGCCATATGGGACAAAGCATGTTGAGGGCATAAAAGCATAGCCCCCTCCAATATAACACTTGATATACCACCCTTCAACTTTTTGTCTTTTTGTCTTTTTACTGTATTGGTCTATATCTCACAACAAACAATGCTCTAGGAGCTACAATTTATGCTATAGTTTATTTAACAATCGGTTCATACGTCAGCGTGCGTTCATCGAGATATGAAGCACGCGGGAAGTTTGGAGAGCACGAAAGATGCGTAAGAGTTGCTCGTGGCGTAGCTTTAGCTTCTTGAGTGCTCTCTAAACTTCCCAAGTGCTTCATATCTCGATGAACGCACAGCTGACGTATGAACCAATTGTTTTAAAACATTTTCAACCCGATGGAAAATTTTTTCTCGAGGGATTTGTTTGCTGACGCTATGAGCGTGCACAATAGGAATATGAAGCACGCTCGCGCAATTGAATTTGATCAGACAAATTTACAAGCTCTGTTATAATATAACATAGCGTGTGAATTTGTCTAATCAAATTCAATTGCATGAGCGTGCTTCATATTCCTATTGTGCACGCTCATGACGTCAACAAACAAATCGCTCAAGAATTTTGCACTCGATCAGAAAATAAAGTTCATTTACACGCATGTATTCACCTGTCAGTTTTTTGACCAATCTAAGACAAGATCGTTTACGGCGTAGCGAAATGTTTTCCTGAAATAAAATTATCAACGGGCTGAAGCGTAGCAGAGGGATTATCGACCCTTTCACAACATTTAAACCATCGGGTTGAAAATGTTATAAAACAATTGGTTCATACGTCAGCTGTGCGTTCATCGAGATATGAACAAGCGGGAAATTTGGAGAGCACGAAAGATGCGTAAGAGTTGCTCGAGGCGTCTAGCTTCTTGAGTATATACCCCATATGTATAAGGCAAACAAAATTTCAACCTTTTTTTTTTTATTTTTCACTTTGAACACTTCTTAGTATTTTTAGTTACATCCTCCTCGCCTGTTTGTGTCGTTATAGCATACCCCTGAAAATACCTTTGAACTGATATATTATATGCGGTCTAAAGGTTCATCGTTCTCGTTTTAGAAAAATTTGGCATTTCCCCTAGGCAGTAAATGGATAACCGTTTCCGCACGAGTGATTCTTTGCTTGCGGGAGAATATTAGGCCTTGTGTGACGAAAGAGGAAGGAGGTTTTGGATTGAGTTGGATAAAAGTGGAAACCTTGATTCTATTTTCGCTCTGCTGCCACTTTGTGCTGTTCACTATTGTGCTCTGTTTTTCTGACCGAACACCTGGAACAGGCTAGTTGTTTTCAAATTTTAAGCTCTTAACCAATTTAAAGGGGATATAGCCATCACCCCTGGCTTTTAGAAGCCTTTAAAGAAAAAAGCTGAAACTAGTTGGAACTCCCCCTATTGCCAGCGTAACTGGCATTTTTGTGTGCGCTTTGATATGTCAAACCAGGAGGAGCCTTGGAAACAAGTGCCAAAGCCATGAGAGGCTTGGAACAGAAATGTGGTTTCTCTGACCAAACCTCTACTTCTTATGGAGAGCCATTTGTGCCAATATCATCAATCGGTAGTGATAAAACCCAATCGTTAGTGCTAGCAACAACTCCACGAACTCTTTGTGACAGAAGAGACCTTAGGTAGACCATCCTGTCTACCTACCTCTCGCCCTGACTTGAAACCGACTCAAAGCCCGAGTCTCCGGGGATGACGCAACACGCGCTTAGCGCAAAAGAACAACAGCACAACTCTGTCGACTGACTGTGCTCGGCGCCAGATGGACAGCAAAAAACCCGTTTTCTTTAACTTCTCTATGCAAAACATTAATTAATGCAAGAAAACCTCATTTTGGGGGGTTAGAGCATTTATTGTGAGAGAAACTCAGTCCGACTCAGGACTGATCCTGAGAAAAAAAATTGTTTATCTCTCTTGTATGCTACATGCGCCGCCGTTTGCAATTTGTACACAACATATTTTATCACATGAAAATTCGACAGTTTTTGTCCTGTGCAGTAAGCCATCAAGGCTTGATATTTTGAGAAAGTTCCATTTTTAAAGAGAAGATCGAACAACGAAATAAACCTTGCAATATTGTTTTTAAAGCGAATGAATAGAGAGATATATGGGTCAATGTTTGATCATTATTTGAATGACTTCAAATTTAATTCCACCAGTAGTACGGTCATTTGAAAACCAAATTTTCTCGGCTTAATGAGTTACTAGCAAATTTTATAGGTATGTTAGCTCTGTGAGCTCTACTTTAATAATATAAAATAGATATATGGGATCGGACGAGGTAAAAGCGATTGATGATAAATGGACTCTTGCCCGGGATAAAGTTAATTCTGTTTTCGTATGGTTTCAGCTGGTTTGTGCTAATTTAAGTTTCAGGTGAAACTTTTCATTAATAGTTGATTAAAAGATGACAATCTGTTAGTAAGCCTTTGCTCTTTTGTATTAATAGCCTTGACAATTGGTCGTCAAACAATTGAATAAGTATTTGTTTTGATAGTATGCCAAAACAGTACCAGCACTGTACGCCCTCTGTGCGCCTGTCACGCTTTAAGTTCGCTAGAAAATTACTCCATCATCGAAGAAACTCAACTTTGAAAGGTAAATGGACACTTTCGTATTTTTTATATTATATTATTATTATATTTTTATTATTTTTTCTTATGGATGCATGGTGCGAGTATTGATGCGGCCTAGTTTTCCTAGTAGTTTTTCTTTAATTTTTATCTTTCAAATACGAAAAAAAAAACTTCAAGGAAATTTTTCCCTTTCACAGTGATGACATTTTAGACAGGCTATGTCTTGCAAGTTTACAATTATGGTAAATGAAAAATGACTAGTTCAGACCTGAGAGTTTTAAAAGCGTCATGTATATCACTCAGTTTAAGACTCTTAATCGGATACGGCTGTCTAAGACAGCCTTAATCTTCACAAGAAACGTTACCAAAAATTGGTTTATCATTTGATTGAAAGCTGTGTTGAGAAAAAACATTGACAGTTCTCTGGCATCAAGTAGACTGAGCTTCCCTTTAATGTATCGTTGTTTTCGACGTAAAATGACCTGTTTGAGAGAAAGAAGTGGTGGTGAAATATTCTTTGAATTCCATTTTTGGAAGAAAGAAATTAGCGTTAAGGGCGTCTTTCCCATATCAGTAATGATGTTTGAAAGACGGTTGGTCTTGATACTTCGCTTTTATACTTTTGGAAAATCGGAAACGATAGGTTCTGGGAAAATATTTCAAAAGCGTGATGTATATTCGTCAGTTTGAGACAGTTGTTTAAGCCGGAATCTCTACAGCAAACCTGGCTCAGAATTAATTCATTCTTTCGTGAACAGGTGTAGTTAAGAAAACATGTTCAGGTCTTTTGCTTCAAATAGACCGAGCTTCCCTTTATGTACCACTTTTCATAAACAAAAAATGACCTATACTAGAAAAAGAAGCCGGCACTTGATGGAAAACATTTAATGCCCATTTGATATTTTATGGATTTGAAAAGAGGTGCGAAGTCTTCCACCCAGTTTTCTAATTAAAACGCATGGTGCTAAGAACTTTGCATAATTTAATAATTTTAAAGCATTCCCCATGTGGATCACTGACTTGCATCTGAAATGAGGTATTCTCTTTTTTTTTCTTAATCAGAGTGAGTGATACCTGTAAAACATAAAGATGTTTTGTATATGCAATCTAAATTTAATATGATGGTCTTTTGCTCCAAGCTCACCTTCTTGAAAGTCGTTTTTCACGACTTGAAATAAAGAATATGTCACCTAAATGAAGAGCTAAAAAAAGCAGAACGAGACAAAACACATCAAAACAAACCAAAGGCGGGAAACACTCTCAATATTACGGAAGGTATTTTACTGTTGGCCTCACCATTTGTCTTTAGAAAAAGCAATACATTGAGACATGAGTTAGACATTTGGCCACAAAATGGCTGGCAATTGTTTGAGGAAGTTCGGGTGATATCTCAAAAGCTCATTACACGGACATCCGAGGGCCCATCTTGGGAGCGGGAGATTTCCTATTTTGATTCAGCGCAAGAAAAAATATTACTTAGAACATACAGACAAGTTTCTTGATGTTTGGACAATACCGTCAGTAGAGTTGCAAAAAAGCGGCATCGAGGGCCCATCATGGGCCCATCTTGCCCGCGGGAGATTTCCCACTTTGATTCAGCGCAAGAAAAAATATTACTCAGAACATACAGACAAGTTTCTTGATGTTTAGACAATACCGTCAATAGAGTCGCAAAAAAGCGGCAAATGATCGTAATAAAAAGAAAACATAATATAATCTTAAACGACTCTCGTTGGTTTATTTTGCTACAAAAAGAGCGGGCTTCCTTTCTAGTCTTTCGAAATGAGTAAGTATTGATTCTTAATAAAGCAATGATCTTTTTGTTGTATCATAAATCCTTTATATAGCCTCACTCTTTTTTCCATGTTATTGACCTCAACTTAGTCTCGTCTATGAAAACGTAAAAAAAGGAACTCGGCCCATATCTAGCCCTCGTGACCTCACGCTTGTTTCATAACGCATATATAGGATAAACTAGTAAGATTAACGTTTTTCATTGATATTAACTTTAAAAATAATTTTATTTCCCTAAAGGGATGCTTCAGCCACAAATTGTTTTCCTTTTAGTGATATCATTTGCAGTACAATGTTTTGGTATGTTAACACTATATTCTTATTACCCACACATAATGTGTTATAAGTCTTTTCAGATACCTCAAGGTGAGAAATTTCTAAAATTAGAATGGCTAAGAGAGTTTACCATTTGGTATAAATGAGCAATGGGACAATTTCGGTTTTATGAACTGAGTTGATAATGTAAATTGGCCATCGTATAGACTTTCAAAGCTGAAATTTCAAGTGCTAGCCCTTCGTCAGCGCGAATGGAAGAATTGTGGGTTGCGTGTGTGTTTATATGCAGAATATAGAACCAAGCTATTGGTGGGAACATGGTGACTAGAAAAACAAGAATAAATTAGGTGAATGAAAACTTTGAAAAATTACCCTCTTTATCAAATGACAAATAGCATGGTTTCCGCAGGGCATTTGGGAAACCTTCCAACTAACTTCGCTGTTGGTAATATAAGAGTTGAACGCCCATGATTTTCAATTTTCACTAGAAAGTAACGTAACGTCACTCACATTCCACAGCAAGTTATCAGTCCAATTAGAAGGAAATCCAATACCAGCAAGATTTCCCCTAGTAACACTCTAGAAATATAGTGGTGAGGAACCTTAATTGTTTCACTCTGCAAATGCAGTTATAATTTATTTATCGCCGACAAGAATTCTCAGCCCTTATTTCAAAGAAATGACTACTGCAATAACTGAAATTCCAGATAATGAACGTCTCTGAACGAATCAGGGGGAAATAATTCATTTAAAAATGTGAAAATTTTAGATTAGATTGAGGTAAGTTCAACTTTGAAAATTATTGTTTTTACTAATAATTATCTCATTTTCTTTCTTCTCATGTGGAAATTTATTAACAAATCAGGATGTAAGTTTCTTAATTATTTTATTCACAGTTAGGTAGGAATGCATGCGCGTGGCTTTTTTCTTTCACTAGGTAGTGGCACTGACAATAATTACTGACAGACTTGATCAAAATTCAAATCATGTATATAATTCATATAGATTGATACTCTAATAAAAATCAGAGACAGTCCTTTATCAAGGAATCTGCCCAACTACTTGATCTACGAACAGATTGAAATAACTTCCAAGATAATTCTTTTCTTCATTAAAAAGTTTTATCTTTTTTCCTTTTTACGTGTCTGCATGCTGTTATCCCATGTTTGATAGGAATGATCTTATTATCTTCATATGAGTGTTTTTATCAAACTCACAGAGACAGTACTTTTATTGGCGAATTTAAGCTTTGACCAAATCATAACTTTTAAGATGACTCTTCTTATATTGATAACTTGAATCTCCTTAATTTTATAAAGAATTCTATCAAAGATTCTCCAAACTCTTAAAAAAAATGAATAAAATTAACTTTTCAGATAATTGCTTTCTTTTAATTATCACTAATATCCTTTTACTTTTCATGTGGATTTTCTGGAACTAATCAATAAGCAAGTGTCTTCATACTTTACGTAATGGTTAACATGAACTTAGCTTGTTCCTTTTCATGAGGATATGGTGCGATAACTGTCATTATATGCAGTATAGATAAAGTTCTAATAATATCCTCATACCTAATCAATCCTATGAAGGTATCACGCCCATAGGAGCCAATCAGAAGGGACCACCATCACCAGTGATTTTAAATAAATATCATCATTAATATAAAATAATTGCTTTCCTTCATATTATATTTATTATTATCATTTAAGTCCTATATCAAGTATTCTGCTAACTCTTGAGTATGAGAATATAGAGAATTCTTTTCTCATATTGATAACTTGAATCTCCTTACTTTTATTAAGAATTGTATCAACGATTCTCCTAACTCTTCAATATAAGAATGAATAAAATTAACTTTTCAAACAATTACTTTCTTTTAATGAATAATACTATCTCTTTACTTTTCATGTGGATTTTGTGGAACGAATCAGGTGGTAAGTATCTTCATACGTTACTTAATGGTAAACGAGAACTTGGCTTGTTCATTTTAATGAGGATATGTTGAAATAACTACCTACATGTAGTATCGATCAAGTTTAAAGACATCTTCAGAATTGATAAGTCCTATAAAGTTATCACGCCCATGAGAGCCCATCAAAAAGGACAGATCATTAGTGATTTCAAAATAATACCATTATTAATATAAGAAAAATGACCTTTCTTCACATTATATTTATTATTATCATTTAAGTCCTGTATCAAGGATTCTTCTAACTGTTGAATATGAGAATGAATAAAATTAGTCCCTCAAAAAATTACTTTCTTTGACCGAATAGTTTCTTCTAAGAGAATTCTTTTCTTATATTGATAACTTGAATCTCCTTACTTTTATGAAGAATTCTATCAGACTCTCCTAACTCTTGAGTATAAGAATGAATAAAATTAACTTTTGAGATGATTACTTTCTTTTAACAAATAATATCATCTCTTTACTTTCATATGGATTTTGTGCAACGAATCAGGTGGTAAGTGTCTTCATACTTTACATAATGGTTAACGAGAACTTGGCTTGTTCTTTTTGATGAGAATGTGGTGCAATAACTACCATTATATGCATTATCGATAAAGTCTAAAGACATCCTCAAAATTGATCAATCCTATAAAGCTATCACGCCCATGAGAGCCCATTTAGAGTGATAGTTCATCAGTGATTTCAAAATAATACCATTATTAATATAAGAAAAATGACTTTTCTTGACATTATATTTATTATTACTTTTTAAGTCTTGTATCAAAAATTCTTCTAACTCTTGAATATGAGAATGAATAAATTAGTCCTCAAGTCAGACTCTCCTAACTCTTTAATATAAGAATGAATAAAATTAACTTTTGAAGATGATTACTTTCTTTTAACAAATAATACCATCTCTTTACTTTTCATGTGGATTTTGTGCAACAAATCAGGTGGTAAGTGTCTTCATACTTTACATAATGGTTAACGAGAACTTGGCTTGTTCCTTTTGATGAGAACGTGGTGCAATAACTACCATTATATGCATTATCGATAAAGTCTAAGGACATCCTCATAATTGATCAATCCTATAAAGCTATCACCCCCATGAGAGCCCATTTAGAGGGACAGATCATCAGTGATTTCAAAATAATACCATTATTAATATAAGAAAAATGACTTTGCTTGACATTATATTTATTATTATCATTTAAGTCTTGTATCAAAAATTCTTCTAACTCTTGAATATGAGAATGAATAAATTAGTCCTCAAGTCAAAGACTCTCTTAACTCTTCAATATAAGAATGAATAAAATTAACTTTTGAAGATGATTACTTTCTTTTAACAAATAATACCATCTCTTTACTTTTCATGTGGATTTTGTGCAACGAATCAGGTGGTAAGTATCTTCATACTTTACATAATGGTTAGCGAGAACTTGGCTTGTTCTTTTTGATGAGAATGTGGTGCAATAACTACCATTATATGCATTATCGATAAAGTCTAAAGACATCCTCATAGTTGATCAATCCTATAAAGTTATCACCCCCATGAGAGCCCATTTAGAGGGACAGATCATCAGTGATTTCAAAATAATACCATTATTAATATAAGAAAAATGACTTTTCTTGACATTATATTTATTATTATCATTTAAGTCTTGTATCAAAAATTCTTCTAACTCTTGAATATGAGAATGAATAAATTAGTCCTCAAGTCAAAGACTCTCCTAACTCTTTCATATAAGAATGAATAAAATTAACTTTTGAAGATGATTACTTTCTTTTAACAAATAATACCATCTCTTTACTTTTCATGTGGATTTTGTGCAACGAATCAGGTGGTAAGTGTCTTCATACTTTACATAATGGTTAATGAGAACTTGGCTTGTTCTTTTTGATGAGAATGTGGTGCAATAACTACCATTATATGCATTATCGATAAAGTCTAAAGACATCCTCAAACTTGATCAATCCTATAAAGCTATCACCCCCATGAGAGCCCATTTAGAGGGACAGATCATTAGTGATTTTAAAATAATACCATTATTAATATAAGAAAAATGACTTTTCTTGACATTATATTATTATCATTTAAGTCTTGTATCAAAAATTCTTCTAACTCTTGAATATGAGAATGAATAAATTAGTCCTCAAGTCAAAGACTCTCCTAACTCTTCAATATAAGAATGAATAAAATTAACTTTTGAGATGATTACTTTCTCTTAACAAATAATACCATCTCTTTACTTTTCATGTGGATTTTGTGCAACGAATCAGGTGGTAAGTGTCTTCATACTTTACATAATGGTTAACGAGAACTTGGCTTGTTCTTTTTGATGAGAATGTGGTGCAATAACTACCATTATATGCATTATCGATAAAGTCTAAAGACATCCTCATAATTGATCAATCCTATAAAGCTATCACCCCCATGAGAGCTCATTTAGAGGGACAGATCATCAGTGATTTCAAAATAATACCATTATTAATATAAGAAAAATGACTTTTCTTGACATTATATTTATTATTATCATTTAAGTCTTGTATCAAAAATTCTCGAATATGAGAATGAATAAATTAGTCCTCAGAAAATTACTTCTTTGACCGAGTAGTTTGTTTTAAGACAATTCTTTTCTTATATTGCTGACTTGAATCTCCTTTTAAAAAGAATTCTATCATAGACTCTCCTAACTATTCAATATAAGAATGAATAAAATTAACTTTTCAGCTGATTACTTTCTTTTAACAAATAATACTCTCTTTACTTTTCATCTGGATTTTGTGGAACAAATCAGCTAGTAAGTGTCTTCATACTTTACATAACATCAGTATGCGTATTCTCCATAGCCCGCAAGTGAGCGTCGAAAATACCAGCCATAAATTATAATGGTTATAACTCATGAATTCTTATAATTATTTTAATTTGATATAGTCAAAAAACTCGAATGAATGGGCAATGTTTTGTGCATGCAATTTGCAATATTGGCAGGCAGTTCTTTTATTTAGAGCCACTTAAACTTGCCAAAAATTTAAAGTTCTGCTATAAATATAGTTCATGGTGGCTGGTCATCCTGAAAGTCATGTAATCGGTGTTAAACCAACAATCTTTTATTGTTTTGATCATCAATTTGCTAGTTCCAGGTGCTCCATGCACCCTTAATTTAATTTACATAGTTTTTTAGATATCAATGTTTAGTCGTTGCAAGGGTTTTACCATACTCTGCTATTTAGATTTGTTAAAGTTCTGTTCATGCCTTATCTTTATCTTCTTCGTTCAAAAGGTTGAATGAATCAGCATTATGTGCGTATGCAATTTGCAATATCAATGAAGATATCAATGTTTAGTAGCTGTAAGGTTTCTACCATATGCTGGTATTTAGATTTTTTAAAGTTTCTTTCATTCCTTATTATTATTTGAAACGGTCAAAATGTTGAATGAATTAGAGATATATATGCAAGAAATTTGCAATATCCGCGGGCAACTCTTCATTTTATAACATATCTAACTTTTTAATTATGTTTATTTCTTTACGGCTTGTTCTTGAAACATTGTTAGTCAATGGTGGTTGGAATAGGTGGAGTCCCTGGAGTATCTGCACTAAAGTAGTTAGTGGCATACAGATAAGGTTTAGAGAATGTTCCGATCCAGAACCAGCATATGGCGGGGAACATTGTAATGGGAGCAGAGCACTTGTAAGGGAATGTAACAAAATGTCCAGTTGCCACGAAGGTAACATATAGATGGTAAAATCAGTGCGTCAGAGTTTTAATTACATAGGGTAATATTAATTAAAACACAGACATCATGGATGAGTCTAATCATAGTTGAACCCCATATTAAAAGGGCTAAGTCCTGTCAAAAGCCTTTGTCGTTTAATCAACATCTTAATAAATTGACCTTGTCCAAAATTAGCATTAGCATTACATCGCAGCTTGAATAAAGTTATTTTCATTGCTATTATCATTATCACTTTCTCACTCATTTTTATCATCAGGATCATCATCGTTATTATTATAATAAAATCCCTATTATTATTATTGCAAATGTTATTGTTACTTTAGTATCATCATTTATATTGTTATTTTCATTACAGTGTTCTCTGTTGTCATCCATGAGCATTTAGCGCTAAATTTCTTGTCAATTACAACTGAAATATTTAGTTTCTTGATAGAATAGTATGGGATGTCTGATGTGCGTAGTGTAAATTATGTTCTTTTTTTTACTGATCCTAAAAGATACCATTTAATTTGGGGTTGATGGTTATGTTTCTAACACACCTAGAATTGGTATACATACGAAACTAAGTACCTATTTGGGGCAATCATCGGCAAAATAGATGTAGAATCTTGGAGAGGGCCTCTCAAGATATACATATACGTTTGTATTATTTCTTTTATCAGTATTTCCACTGCGCTTTAAAACGGAGAAAAACCCTTCGGTTGGTACAATGGAAATCCATACAAACAGCAGCTGGAAAAAGCTTTGCACTAGTACGTGGAATAAAGTTGAAGTAGATTTGACATGCATGGCAATGGGATACTCTAACAGCAGTGATTATAATAGATGGTATGAAGACAGTGGCAATGTAACAGAGACATCTACTAATTTCAACTGCACCACCACTTTTACTAAATGTGAAGAAAGCTTCTCAAACGAACCGCAATTCTGCAAAGGTATTAATCAATTATGCATTTTTTGAAATCTGTTGTCAGATCTGTTTCAGTCTTCTCTTTTGTACATCCTATTCAAGGTACCCCTATAGACTTCATCATAATTCGAGCGGTGGACCTCGCCAAAACATCCTTTCTTGCTTTGGTAACTGATTATGTACTAGTGTTTTCTTGAAGACTGCTCTTGAAAAAAACATGACATATATTAACAATTAGGTTGTTTTCGAGGACTAGTTTAAATTGTTGAAGGCGTAAAAAAGACCCAAAAATGATGCCTGAACAGCTGCCCATCCAAGAACCCATACAACCGAATTGGATTTCTAAACCTGTATGAACACCTTGAACTTTTAAATTTCTTCTTAATCCTGCTGTCTCCTTCCCTCATCTATATTTCATCTTTTATTAATTTACTGTTAACTTACCTTCATTAATTGCTTAATATTTTGTGACTTTATAAGTTCCCGTCCGCTTGAATGGTACAAATATAGAGTATGGTGGCAGAGTGGAAGTATTTTATAAAGGGAAATGGGGAAAAATTTGCACCAATGGATGGGATTTCGAGGATGCCCAAGTTATTTGTCGTCAACTTGGCTTTGAAGAGGCTCTCGCTGAATTCATTGAGTCAAACGTAGATGATGGAAACACTATTCCTGTAATGGTGGATGTTTCCTGCACCGGAGTGGAGGATGAACTTGCATCGTGCGCTCGCACCGATGGAAAGTTAAATGTCCCCGATCAATGTCAAGAGGGCAAAGGTTCTCAAGCACTGTGTCAACCAAGTAAGTGAGGCATTAATAACGCCGAGATGGAAATTTCTAAAGGTGACTGGTCCTCGTGAATAGTCACGTGTTTAAAGTTAAACACCAAAGATCAAGATACTATTAATTTTGAAATAAACGAATACCAAAATACTGAGAAAGAATGAACTGATAATTGTGCTACTTGCAAACTTGTGCTACTTGTGCTACTTTCTTTCAGATAACAAACAAGTAATCGGTAAAGAGGAACTTTACTTTAATATTGGCACCAATGAAATCCTTCACTGCTCAATACGTAACAAAACCAGTTTTGTGAGATGGATCATTAATGGTCAAAAGGTGCAAGGGAGGAATTCTTCCTCTAAGAGGGTCAAGACCACAGAAGATGGTAAACTGGTCATAGAAAATGTGCAGTTGTCTGATGGAGGAACATATGAATGCCTCAGACTGGAATATGTTCAGTATTACACAGTTTACATTAATGGTAGGAAAATCCTTTTTAACACATTTAGAAGACCTTAATTGCCTCATTGTCGAGTAAGTTAACATAATAGTAAATGTGTCAGGCATTCACAATACGGACACACAATAGGGACTAGTTGGCATTTCTTCATTGCTGCTTCGGTAAGTGGTTATTTTCTTTATTTATTCCAACAGCAAGATTCACTGAGAACACTCGAGACCAGCAGAGCCTTACTGCTAACACATCTGGTATTATAGACTGTAGTGCTGAAGGAACTCCACGTCCACAGATAACTTGGAGGAAACTAGGAGAAAAGTCAGGACCTCATGGGAGAAGATTCATTCAAATTTCCAGTGGCAGTCTACAGATTGATCCTGTTTACCCTGAAGACGGTGGCACATACAGATGCACCATGACACAAAATAAAGGATCAAAAAGGGCCACAATCAGTCATAAAAACATACTTGTGTCTGTTATAGGTGAGTAAGTTATTGGGAAAATCTGAAACTGGTTAGGTCATTACACCAACACGTAATAATAGTAAAAATAGTGATAAAAACTTTATCTCGGTATCAAAAACCATGTAGCCTGAGAGAAATCCATGCTAATATAAGGGGACACAGACTAATACAAAATACAAAACTTAAAAGACTAAAATATCTACCCAAAATATGAATAATACAAAATGTAATCTAAAATGTATTAAAGATAAAGCTAAACATTATAGGTAACTATTGATAGCTGATCTTAAGAATTTAGTCACTTAAATAGTTCAGTTGCATGTAGATAATGCTGGTAAGATGCGTTTCTTATTTCATTTACTGAGGTTAAATCAATCTTTGTTATTTTTTTGAAGCGCTTTTAAATTTTTTTGCCTACAGGCATTTCTACAAGGTCACCCTTTATGTTCCAATGATTTGTTGTTTTTAGCTGTTAGAAAAGGACTTTCATCTGGTTATTTAAATTGGTCAGATTAAAATGCATTGTCTAATTTGTAGATTGATGTTAGTAACCCGAAAGGTAATTGCCCTCTAGAATATTCGTATTATGTGTGTATAACTAAGCCACTGTGTTTTAAATTTTGATTTGTTTATTCAAAGTTCGACCAGAAGTGAATGTTTCAGGAGCAAGCAATCTAATCAGAGAAGGAGACACTGTGACTTTGACTTGTAAAATCATTCAAGGTCGGCCTCAGCCACAGATAACCTGGTTTAAGAATAACTTATCTGAAGGACACAACAGGTCTCTCTCCTTTCATAAGATAACAAAGAAAGATGCAGGTCTGTATACCTGTGAAGCGAAAAATCCTGGAGGAATTTCTGCTGAAAGTATCTATATTTCTGTTAAAGGTACATTTTTTTAGGTCTAAAATCGTATTCTAATCATTCAGTTATGTATGCTGCGGCCGAATGGACTCAGGACTAATTGTTCTGGGCTTAAGCGCTAGCCAGGATCATTATTCTGTCTTCTGGAGTGAGAAAATTCCTCCATCTAGTTGGAGGGTTTTTTCTTGAAATCTCCCTTTTTTGACATTACCTTTAAAATTTCGAACCACATATCGATATTATACATATGTACCGCTGGTTAGTCGAGCAAGTTCGATCTCTGTAATATCCTCGCAGATGACAGTCTTCACTTGCATGGTGCCTGACTCTCCAGACAGAAGTATTATGGAACTATTAGGAAAAATAAACAATTGATAAGAGGTAGTTATTAATTTCCGTTGCATGGTTTCTTATTATTCACAAGTCAGACTTAAAGAGTCTGGCCCTAGCAATCAGCCTGGCTATTTGATGATTTACATAAATTGTTGAAAGTATATTTTATTTATATCCTAGAGAGGAATGAATTCATTTTACTATGAAATGATTGTTTTTTCAATTGAATCTCCTTACTTTTATCGAGAATTCTTTTTGAGATGATTACTTTCTTTTAACAACTTAAATCATCCTTTTCCTTTCATGTGGATTGTGTGGAACGAATCAGATGGTGAGTGTCATCATACTTTACATTATGGTTGGTAAGAATGTGGTTTGTTCCTTTTCATGATGATATGGTGCAACTACCATAATATGTATTATTAATAAATTTCTAGTGACATTCTCATAATTTATCTATCCTATGAAGTCATCACGCCCATTACAGCCAATCAGATAGCACGGATCACCAGTGATTTCAAAATACTATTACTATTGATATAGGAAAAGTGATTTTTCTTCACACTATATCTCATATTTCTAATAATCCTTTCAGTCTTCTTCATATTTTGCTGCATTTCATGATATTTTTTCTAGCATCATGGAGAGAAATGAATTCATTTCAATTTGAAAGGATTTTTTTAATCAATTGAATCTCCTTACTTTTATCGAGAATTCTATCAAGGATTCCGCTAACTCTTCAATATAAATATGAAAAAATTAACTTTTCAGATGATTACTTTCTTTTAACAACTTAAATCATCCTTTTCCTTTTATGTGGATTTTGTGGAACGAATCAGATGGTAAGTGTCTTCATATTTTACATAATGGTTTATGAGAATGTGGCTCGTTCCTTTTAATGAGGATATGGTACAGTAACTACCGTAATATGCAGTATTGATAATTTCTCGTAACATCCTCATAATTGATCCTATAAAGTTATCACGCCCATGACAGCCAATCACATAGCACGGATCACCAGTGATTTCAAAACACTGTTATTATTGATAGAAGAAAAGTGACTTTTCTTCATTTTATATCTCATTATATTTATTATTGTAATATGAGTCTTCTTCTTATTTTAACTGCGTGAAAGTGACTGTTTTAATTATACAAAAAGAAACTAATCTGCTTTTATACTGATGTTATCTGACCAGAATGGGATCGGTTCAAAATATCAGCCTGGCTATTTTGATGATTTACATAAATTGTTGGCATGATATTTTATTAACACCCCAGAGAGGAATTGATTCATTTCACTTTGAGAGGATTTTTTTCAATTGAATCTCTTTACTTTCATCGAGAATTCTATCAAGGATTCCGCTAACTCTTCAATATAAATATAAAAAAAATTAACTTTTCAGATGATATCTTTCTTTTTAATATTTAATACTATCCTTTTCCTTTCATGTGCATTGTGTGGAACGAATCAGATGGTGAGTGTCCTTATACTTTACATAACGGTTAATGAGAATGTGTCTTGTTCCTTTTCATGAGGATATGGTGCAATAACTACCGTAATATGCAGTATTGATAATTTCTAGTAATATCCTTCTAATTAATCTATCCTATAAAGTTATCACGCCCATGATAGCCAATCACATAGCACGGATCACCGGTGATTTCAAAACACTGTTATTATTGATAGAAGAAAAGTGACTTTTCTTCGCAGTATATCTCATTATATTTATTATTATCATTTGTGTCTTCGTATTTTTGCTGCGCGGAAGTGACTGCTTTGATTATACAAAAAGAACCTAATTTCCTTTTAAATTGATGCTGTTTGACCAGTATGCGATCGGTTAAAACAATCAGCCTGGCTCTTTTGAGTTATTGCACAGGTTTTTTGATTGGGTATCTTTAGTGGATCTCATCATCCCTGTTTTTTTCTCCTTACAGTGTTAAAACTATACGGAAGCTTTATAAATTATCGTATCACCCGCACCTTCTTATAACGCGCGCCAACAACTATTTGTGGAAAAATTAAGAGAATTACTCTCGGGTAATCGGCCAGAAATTATGGTACTTTCTTTTAATAATTAATGCTATCCTTTTATTTTTCATGTGGATTTTGTGGAACGAATCAGATTGTAAGTGTCTTCATACTTTACGTAATGCTTAATGAGAATGTGCCTTGTTCCCTTTCTTGAGATATTGTACAATTTCTGAGTAACTGTCTCCTTTTACTAAAAATTATACCTTTAGATTACACAAAGAGGCTTGAATTATCTTTACATACCTTATCTTTATTTGCAACGTTCAAAAGGTTGAATGAATCAGCATTATATGTGCATTCCATTTTCAATATCAAGTTAGATATCAATGTTTAGCAGTTGCAAGGTTTCTACAATATGCTGGTATTTAGATTTTGTAAAGTTTCGTTCATGCCTTATTCGTAATTGATACGGTCAAAATGTGGATTGAATTAGCAATATACTTGCATTTTATTTGCAATATCTGCAGGCTGCTCTTTATTTCAAAGCATATTTAACCTGTTAATCAGGTTAACGTCCGATACGATGATAGTTGATAGTGGCTTGTCATTCTGGGGGGGATGGGAGAACTGAAATGTAACTTGTGGGGGCGGATTACAAAGACGAGGACGCAGCTGTACCAGTCCCACCCTCCCCTCAAACAGTAAAGTGAAAGGCTGTGCCAAGAACGTTCTATCATGTACCTATCTTGCATTACGTATATTTGTCCAGCTGACATTTTGTAATCGTTGCTACCATACAGTGGTAAGTTTTAATCTTTACAAAAAGGAAATGATAAACTAAAAATTACCAAAACTCTTATTACTTTTAAAAAAGGGTATTAACCCATCCAGAAGTAACAATTGACGAGGCACATCTCTAGTAAAGCATGTTTCAAGTGTTTTAATATTTTTTCCTGCCTTCAATTTGAATGAAAATTTCAAGCGAAGTTAAAAATAATAATTTCTGAAAACAACCTGATCACAGTGGCTTCTTCCAAAGCAAAGTTTTAAAGTTGTCCTACTGCTTGTTCTTGAATCATTGTTAGTCAGTGGTGGTTGGAGTGAGTGGAGTCCCTGGAGTATCTGCACTAAAACAGCCAGTGGCATACAGATAAGGTTTAGAGAATGTTCCAATCCAGAACCAGCATATGGCGGGAAACATTGTAATGGGAACAGAGCACTCGTAAGGGAATGTAACAAAATGTTCAGTTGCCACGAAGGTAACATACAGACATCATGGATGGTCCGAAGTGTAATCATAGTTGAGCCCCATATTAAAATGCTAAGTCCTATCAAAAGCCTTCGATTTTTAATCTACATCTTAATAAATTGACCTTGTCGCAGCTTGAATAAAGTTATTTTGATTACTATTATCGTTATCGTTCTCACGCTCATTATTATCATCATTATCATCATCGTTATCGTTATTGTTATCATCCAATCCCTATCATTATTATTGCAAATGTTTGTATTATTTAAGTATCTTCATTTATATTGTTATCATTCTCATTACAGTTTCCACTGTTGTCATCCATGAGCATTTGGCGCTAAATTTCTCGTCAATCACGGCTGAGATATTTAGTTTCTTGATAAAAATGATATGTGATGTCTGATCCGAGTATTGATTATGTTTTTCTGACCGATCCTAAAAGATACCATTTAGCTTTAGGCTGGTGATTATGTTTCTAACATACCTATAATTGGTCTACATATGAAACTAAGTGCCTATTTGGGGCAATCATCGGCACAATATTTAAAATTTTTAGAATCTTGAAGAGAGCCTACTAAGATGTAAATAAACTTCTGTACTATTTCTTTTATCAGCATTTCCACTACGCTTTAAAACGGAGAGCAACCCGTCAGTTGGTACAATGGAAATCTATACCAACAGCAGCTGGAAAAAGCTTTGCACCACTACGTGGATTAAAGTTGAAGTAGATTTGACGTGTATGGCAATGGGATACTCTAACAGCAGTGATTATGGTAGATGGTATAAAGACAGTGGCAATGTATCAGAGACATCTACTAATTTCAACTGCACCACCACTTTGACCAAATGTGAAGAAAGCTTCTCAAACAGACTGCAATTCTGCAAAGGTATTAATCAATTATGCATTTTGGAATTTGTTGTCATATCTGTTTCAGTCTTCTCTTTTGTACATCGTACCTTAGGTACCCTTAGAGACTTGATCATAATTCGAGCGGTAGACCTCGCCAAAACATCTTTTCTTGCTTTGATTATTTAATTCGTTACTAGTCTTTCCTCTAAGATTGCTCTTTAAGAAAATATGACATATTGACAATTACGTTGTTTGCTAGGATTGGTTTAAATTGTAGTTGAAGGCGTAATAAAGGCCCAAAATTGATACCCTTACAGTTACCCATTAAAGAACCCGTACAACCGAATTGGATTTCTAAACCTGTTTGAGCACCCTGAAATTTTTTTTTTTTTTTAATTTCTTTATAATCCTGCTATCTCTTTCCCTCATCCATATTTCATCTCCTCATTAATTCACTCCATAACTTACCTTCACTAAACACTCAGTTTGTTGTGATTTTATAAGTTCCCGTTCGCTTGAATGGTGCTAATGTAGAGTATGGTGGCAGAGTGGAAGTATTTTACAAAGGAAAATGGGGAAAAATTTGCACCAATGGATGGGATTTCAATGATGCCCAAGTTATTTGTCGTCAACTTGGCTTTGAAGAGGCTCTTGCTGAATTCATTGGCTCAAAAGTAGATGATGGAAACATTAGTTCTGTAATGGTGGATGTTTCCTGCACTGGAGCGGAGGATGAACTTGCATCCTGCGCTCGCACTGATGGAAAGTTAAATGTCCCCAGTCAATGTCAAGAAGATGGCAAAGGTTCTCAAGCAATGTGTCAACCAAGTAAGTAAGGCATTAATAACGCCGAGATGGAAATTCCTAAAGGTGACTGGTCCTTGTGAATAGTCATGTGTTTAAAATTAAACATCAAAGATCAAGATATTGTTAGTTTTGAAACAAACTAATGCCAAAATACTGAGACAGAATGAAGTGATAATTGTGCTACTTGTGCTACTTTCTTTCAGATAACAAGCAAGTAATCGTTAAAGAGGAACTTTACTTTAATATTGGCACCAATGAAATCCTTCACTGCTCAATACGTAACAAAACCAGTTTTGCGAAATGGGTCATAAATGGTCAAAAGGTGCAAAGGATGAATTCTTCTTCTAAGAGGGTCAAGACCACAGAAGATGGTAAACTGGTCATAGAAAATGTGCAGTTGTCTGATGGAGGAACATATGAATGCCTCAGACTGGAATATGTTCAGTATTACACGGTTTACATTAATGGTAGGAAAATCCTTTTTAACACATTTAGAAGACCTTAATTACCTCATTGTAGAGAATGTTAACATAACAGTAAATGTGCCCGGTATCCACAATACAGACACACAATAGGGACTAGTTGGCATTTCTCCATTGCGGCTTTGGTAAGTGGTTATTTTCTTTTTTTATTCCAACAGCGAGATTCACTGAGAACACTCGAGACGTCCAGAGCCTTACTGCTTACAAATCTGGTATTATAAACTGTGGCGCTGAAGGAACACCACGTCCACAGATAACATGGAGTAAACAAGGAGAAAATTTAGTACTTGATGGTAGTAGAGTCACTAAAATTCCCAGTGGCAGTCTACAGATTGATCCTGTTCTCCCTGAGGACGGTGGCACATACAGATGTACTATGACACAAAATAAAGGATCGAAAAGGGTCACAAGCAGACATAAAAGCATACTTGTGTTTGTTCTGGGTGAGTGAGTTATTGGGAAATTATACCAACAGGTGATAATAGTAACAATAATGATAAAACTTTATTTCTGTGTCAAAAACCATGTAGCCTGAGGAATCCACGCTAATAAGGGGACACAGACTAATATAAAATAAAAAACTTCAACGACTAAAATATCTACCCTAAAATATGAATACTACAAAATGCAGTTTAATTTGTATTAAAGATGAAGCTAAACATTATAGGTAACTATCGGTAGCTGATGTTAAGAATTTAGTCACTTAAAAAATTCAGTTGCATGTAGGTAATGCTGATAAGATGGGTTTTTTATTTCATTTATAGAGGTTAAAACAATCTTTGGTATTTTTTCTAAGGGCCTTTAATTTTTCGCCGATGGGCATTTCTGTAGGAACCCTCTGTATGTTCATCAACCTTCATCTGGTTATTCAAATCAGTCAGATTTTAGATTAATGTTAGTAACCCAAAAGTTAATTGCCTTCTAAGATATTTATATAATGTGTGTATAACTAAGCCAATTTTTTTCAACTTTTTTGCTCGTTTATTCAAAGTTCGACCAAAGGTGAGTGTTTCAGGAGCAAGCAATCCAATCAGAGAAGGAGACAATGTGACTTTGACTTGTAAAATTATTCAAGGTCGGCCACAGCCACAGATAACCTGGCTTAAGAATAACTTATCCAAAGGACATAACATGTCTCTCCTCTTTAATAACATAACAAAGGAAGACGCAGGTCTGTACACCTGTAAAGCAAAAAATCCTGGAGGAATTTCTGCCGAAAATATCCATATTCTAGTCGACGGTAGGTTTTCAGATCTCAAATCGCATTTTAATCATTCAGTTATGTAAGCTGCGGCCGAATGGACTCAGAACTAATTTTTCTGGGTTTAAGCGCTAGCCAGGATCATTATTCTGTCTTCCAAAGTGAGGAAATTCCTCCACCTTGTTGAAACCTCTCTTTTTTTAACATTAATTTTATATCGATATTACACATATGTACTGCTGATTAGCCGAGCAAGATCATCTCTGTAATATCTTTGAGGATGACAGTCTTCACTTGCATGGTGCCTGACTCTCCACACAGAAGTGTTATTGAACTGTTAGGAAAAATGAACAATTGATAAGAGGTAGTTATTAATTTCCGTTGCTTGATTCATGAACGAGAAATCTCTCGTGGTTTCCTATTATTCACAAGTCAGACTCTAGATTAGCACCATTTACCCTACAATTTCCGTTCAGAGGGTTTCTCTTGGATTATTTCGTGTCCATCATAATTACATTACTCAAATATTACCAGTGAAGCTGATTTAGACTAAATTGTAAGTTGTCTCTTTCTCAAAACAGAAAAACCCGCTGCTCAAATAAGGCGAAATTCACAATCAACACTCGCCGCAGGTGATGAGCTCTTACTGACTTGCAGCGTCAATGAAGCAGCAGTAAATATCACTTGGAAAAAAGATGGAGGCCTAATAAGAGAAAGTGCAACCATTCATTCGCAGTTGGATGAGACAACAAGTCGTCTGATTATTGCAAAGGTTGTGAAGGACGACAGCGGTAACTATTCCTGTGAAGCTCGTAACAGACTAGGAGATGTGGCCCGCTCCACTGTGATGATAATAGTCGGACGTAAGCTATTATTAATATAGTGTCCATTATTAACCAATAAACGTCATTCGATTTTTAATGAGATTGCTCCTTTTTCTATCCCGGCTATTTTTTTAAGGAACTGTAAATCAGAACTTACAAAATGGGTCTTCTGGCTTTTTACAAGCAGTAGCACCAACTTATAATAATTTATTGTAATGTCATCGTGATTGTTTGTTTTCTATTCGGGTGTTGCCATTGGTTTACATCCAATATAGAATAATTGAAGGTCATTTCTCAATTGAAAACAAGATTTGAACGGCGTAGCTGATCACATGGTTCTGATTTACCTTCTCATGGGGTAATGACCAGGCGAAAATCAAGCTTAAAGTAGTGCGCCGTCCTGGGTAGTTGCAATTGCTAAACATTCAGGATAAGATCATCACTTTAATTTGTTACGTCGGATGTTTCCTGCACCTTTAATGAGTTAGAACTTGTATCTCGCGTTCAGATTGATTGGAGGTCAAATTTCCTAGGTAAATGGCAGGGAGATGGGAAAGGTTTTAATTTTTGTGTCAAAAAAGTAACTAACGTAATGATGGCGCCAGGATGAAAATTCTTTAAGGTTGCTGGTTGCGACGACCATTCATTCGTTTGCAGCGTGTACATTCAATAATCTCATCGTAACTCTTTTAAATTTTTCTTTCTAGTGTCGCCGCATTTAAATCCTGAACTCAAGAATCTTTCAGTTCCACTGAACTCAACATTTGAAAAAGATTGTTTTAAACGGGGTGATCCTCCAGTATCTGTCAACTGGACTAAGGATGGAGAAGCTCTTAGTAACAACAATACGTTAGTTATTGAGCACGTGACTTTTAATGAGAGAGGTTTCTATGAATGTGTTGCTGAAAATCTGTTTGGAAAAGTTAACATCTCCTTCTGGATCGATGTTACTGGTAAATCAAAATCATTTTATGAAGATTTACAAAACGGTGCTTGGTTAGCTCACGTTGTAGAGCGCTGTACTGCCCTTGCGAGGGTTCAAGCCCTTGACCGGGCCAACACAGGGTCTTAAATAGATGAGGAGAATATGCATCCTTTGCTATGACATCGGCAAATGGATAGGTATTCCTAGTTTCATGGAAAAGGAGAATAAACCGTAGGCCCCGTCTCCTACTTCTTCTCTGCTCTAGTTAGCAGGGAACTTTAAAGAAACCCACACATTTCTCGCAAAGAGTAAGGAATGTAGCGCCCGGTGTCTAGGTCTGGCCTTGTCGTTGTTTAAACAGGCCCCCATTTTAAGCAGCTTTGAGCTGAACTAGGTCAGCGTGTCTGAATAAACTATGTTCATACATACATATTCCATTTTACTATGGCATTTTGATCTTTTATCAACATTCCTGGAGCTGAACTCAACTTCAATGAAAAGATAGCAGCTTTTTAAAGTTGCTTTTGTTTATGTTGGAAATTTAAGTAGGATTTCCACAAGCCGAGTTTATTCATTTGTATATTTATTTGTCTTTCATTTGGATACGTCATTCATATTGATATCTCTCAAGGAATGGAAATTTACCTTCTGTACATGAGTGTAAATGCTAGTAATATCCGCTAGTTATTCCCATGTACCGTGTGTAGGTGATTCTTCTGCCTCAGGAAATTCATGTACCGACGAGATTCCAAAATTTGCTTTTACATCTAATTACTGCCAGATTACTTGTGGTTATTCGGTCGTATCTTGAGAACATTGGTTAAAGATTAGTGGTGCTCTTATTATTTTCAGTGTCTCCTCAGATTTTATTGCCTCCGGTAAACCAATTAGTTATTGAAGGAGACCCAGTAAGCTTTACTTGCCGTGCCAAAGGTGTTCCAACACCAAAACTGACCTGGACATTTGATGGCGGTAAACTTCTACCGGGTATTAATCAAAAAAATTTTGAGAGAGAGTCATTCCTGGAATCATCCCTTCAAATGCAGAGAGCAACAAAGGAAATGGAAGGATCGTACAAGTGTACAGCAGAAAACAAAGCAAATAGAATAAATTATTCCGCAACACTTCAAGTATTTGGTAGGTTCGATAATTATAACGATTATGATGGTAATAATAATACTGATGATAAGGTTAATTTTAATAGCACTTAGGGTAATGATGGTGATTGATCCACCGCAACAATAATAATCAACGCCACCTTACTCGCAAAATATGAGGTGAAAATGGTGACTAGTGGCTAATGGTTACCCAAAAGTAACTGACAGCTTGTTAAGAATGAGATGGAGTCTCGATACCCCTGGAATTTCTTCAAGACAATTAATTCAAAGAGTGCAAATACAAACTTGAGTCTAACACACCTGGAAAAAATACCGTAATGAATTATGGGAAAGATGATCGTTGCGCATGCGCCATTTACCAGTTGCTTAAGATGACTCTTCCATATAATCACTTTGTGATAATTTGTCATGGTCACTCTGATCATTTTGATCCAAAGGATTTTGATAACTGCAATGACTCGTAGCTTTGTATGGGGCAATATGTCGTAATAATAAAGAACAAAGGGCCGGGTCTCGGTTTATTTAGAAGCATCTGGTAGATTCGGTTGAATGGGGTCTGGGACCCTTTGGCAAAGATACAGAAACATTTTGGACAAGTATTTCAAACCCTCTTTGAACCCCTTTGATGTCAAGTTTCACTCAAATTGGCACGTTCTACCCCGCATTGGATCACTTAGTTTCTCTTTAATTACCTTATTAAGGTATTCTGAACGAATTTTTTTTATGAAAACCAAGTTTTGTATACATTATCTATTTCTCAACACAGAAAAACCTACTGCCAAAGTAAGTCCAAAACCATACCCAACGCTTACTCAAGGTGATAAGCTTAGATTAACTTGCAGCGTCAACGAAGCAACAATAAATATCACTTGGAAAAAAGATGGAGACCCAATAAAAGAAAGGGCAGTCATTGATACGCAATTGGATGAGACAACAAGTTATCTGGTTATTGCAAAGGTTGTGGAGGAGGACAGTGGTGAATATTCCTGTGAAGCTCGTAACAGACTAGGAAATGTGGCCCGCTCTATTGTGATGATAAAAGTCAACCGTAAGCTGGCATTATTGTAGTGTAGAAACAATCTGAAATTTAACAACAATATATCATTCGACTTAATGAAACCTGAAACGTTTTTAAGCATGCTATTTGCTGTGTTCTGTCTGTTTGTTTGTTTCTTTGTTTTTGTTTGTTTCTGTTGTTTTTTTTGTGTGTGTGAATGCGTGTATGGATGTTGGTTGTAAGCGTGTGATTAAAATATGGGTCCCCTGGCCTGTTAGATGCAGTAGAACCTCCCTTTAGATACCCAAATAATTATCATCATTATTGTTTGTTTCTATTTGGCAAAGGGAATTGCTCTGCATCCATTTTACAAAGGCAATGGATTTCTCAATTCAAAACAAGATTCTAACTAGGTCTTCTCCATATAGCTTTAGTTTACCTTTCTTTGAATCTCTTCCATGAAATGGTTGTATCCTCGTGTACCAGTACACGAAGGAACGAAACATTAACGAACTGCGTTACAACTCCACGTATGGATATGAAAACAATAGGAATTCCCCCGTGTACCGGTACACCAGGACAGCCCCCATGAAATAGTAGCCATTTCTAATGTGCCAGCGAAGCTCTAGCGAAAAATAGTATCCGGAAGGGCTGGCTAATACTAGGTAACAACCTCTCCCTTATCATCCCATGTACTACCTTTTTAATCTGGCTAAGAACCATGTGTTTAACTTACACCAACAGCTGTGAGTCCATTCCTGGTGTGGTATTATATTTTTGGATCAATGGCTGCTGTCATTGTTATTTTGCTCATGGGCTGCTATTTTTGGAAACGTCGAAGGACAGGTAAAGCTCATTCTTCATATCTTGTTTTGGGTAACTTTTCCAGAGAATAGTAAGTTGTGTGAGAAGCAAAAAAAAAAAAAGAACCAGTTTATGTTAGCTTTTACTTTACTTCGTATTTCAATTCTTCTCCTCAAGTTCACTGTTAGGTAAGTATTAATATCATCTCGGTTTGCAGGAAAAAGAAAACCTTTGAGGCACTATAGGCATGCTTCTACTGTTTCTTGTCTTGCAATTTTATCTGATTTATAATCTTCTATTAACCACTGACCAAAGTGCATATTATTTTTATTTAAATATTCAAGTTAAGGCAGAAGCATTATTCCTTCTTTATTTCTTTCTTGATTTGCCATTTGGACCTACAGCGGCTGCTACGGCTCTGTAAGTCAATTAGGTTGCCTTTTATTTACTGAATTGAAATTACAAAAAAAAAATTAAGTTGGAGTTTAAATCTTACTGTCATGTCAACCATTCTATTTGGAAAGTTAACTAGAATGATAGTCTGCGTGAACAAGTAATTCTATAATTTTAGTTTTTCTGCACAAGAAAATGTTGTTTTTTCATCTCTGGAGTGATTACCTTTCCTTAAATTGAAGAAATCCGTCAAATAATTCAGAAACTTAAAACTTTTGCGTAACTTCTTTTTCCTTGACCAAGTATACTTTGATTTATCAATAGAAATTGTACGATTTTTATAATATTTAGTCCTTATCAAGGGGAGGCAGTTGAGATGGAGCTGTCGAATGTAGAAGTGGATGAATGGGAGATTGAAGTGAACCGTGTCTTGCTTCAAGATGTCATTGGGCGAGGGGCATTTGGAGCAGTGTGGAGAGCTCTTCTTAGTTCTCCAAATGGGAGACCAGGAAATCGCACAGTTGCTGCTAAATGCTTCACACGTAAGATCCAGTCAACCATCTCTCCTCAAAGCACGTGGATGGGTACTTTGTGTTTTTTTCCAAGAGTGACGTGCTTTGCACTTTCCAGTTATCATTTATCTCAGGTCGATTAAGGCGCTCGAGAGATTCATGAAAAGTTATTTTTTATAACAACGGCAAAAATAAAACAATAGAAGCATCAATAGCAACAAAAAATTTGAAGGTGGCAGGTATATGCCACAATCGTGAACCAAAGAAAATATAAATTCCTCGAAAGGATTCGCTCGCCGACCGGTTCCATTTTTGCAGTTGTGAGCTCCACTAACTGGGTTTCAAAGACTTCCTAGGACGTGAGTTCTAAATCCTTACCCGAAGTTTTCGCTTCTTAAGCACGAGAAAATTCGTCAATAAGGATTTTTAACCCGGTTATAAAGTATATCCTTTTTATTGTAGCCACCGCAGGGGAGGAAGGTAGAAAATCTTTGATGAGAGAGATCGAGCTGGGAAAAATTCTCGGAACAAGCAATCAGCCAAACATGGTGAAGTTCATTGGCTGCGTCACTAGACAAAGTACATGCTAAGTTTAAGCGTCATTCTTATTACATGCAATACCATTTCAACTGAGTATGAGAATGTTAGCTCGTATGTATGTTTGTTTGTTTTTTTTACTGATTCGTTCCTTCTTTTGGTCATTTTAAGTTCATCCGATCCTTATCATGGAACATTTACCATGTGGTGACCTGCTTGGTTACATGAGAAAATGCCGAGGAATTAATGATCGGTATTATCTTGGAGAAGGGAGGCCTCAAGATTTGAACAACTATGACCTTGTGCTATTTGCCAAACAAATCGCCGCCGGTATGGTATTCCTTGGATCAAGGGGGGTAAGTAACCAAAATGCTTCTACATTTAATTTTACCGCAGAAATACTTAATAGGGATTGTTATATCTTTTGAGTTGCTTGAGTATAGATATATCTAAATTATATGAATCTTTTCGGAAGCAGGTTTCATATTCTCAATATTTCTCAAGAGTTCCATTGGTATTGTCAGTGGGTCACCTAATGTCGTAGTCATTTTGATATATGTTTGGTCTGTAATGAACACCTTAGGAACAAGAGGTCTTACAACCCATGCAAACGTCTGTATAATTTTCCCTCTGGTCATGGTAGATCTCACAAAAGATATGCATTTGTTAGCCAGTGTACATTTTGGATCTTTGTCTTTGGGTAGATAATCCATCGTGACCTGGCAGCTCGAAACGTCCTCCTTGATAACAACTATGTGTGCAAAGTGACCGACTTTGGCATGGCATATCAAAACTTCAAATATGGTCATGGAAATGCCAAAAAGGTAGAAGATCGTCTTTGCTTTATCTTTTTTGCAGTGGCACTTGCAAACAGGTTCCTAAGGTTAGCCCTAACTCTGCTTAAAATTCACCTTAACTGCCAAATGAGGATAGCTCTATGTTCTGCCATGCCACAGATTACAACTGAGTTAGTTGACTTTATCATCTAAATTTACGACAACTGCTAAATTTTGACACTCCATAAAGTCTCGGAAGATGTGCATCAACAACTTCACGTTTACACGCATGTCTTTTTTTAACTCGCTAGTATAAAAACACTTATTTTTAAACAAACTGTCGTTGCAGGGCTGTTTGCCAATCAAATGGACTGCACCAGAGATTTTGTTGGGAAATTTCGCTGGACTTTCCACCTTAAGTGACGTGTATGTCTGATGTATATTTTTGCACTGAGCAAGCCATCTCTTTGGTTTTTGTCTTTACAAGCTCACTTAGAGAATATCTCGGAAACAGTTTTTCGAAATTTTTTCAGGTGGTCTTACGGAATCGTTCTGTATGAGATAGTTACCCTTGGTAAGTCA